>NC_074685.1:25693508-25993508 GCF_029448725.1 Salvelinus fontinalis | reverse complement strand
ACAAGAGCTATAAAATAGAGAAAAATGGAAACGTATTGTTTTTATATGAGATATATTCCCCGGTGGTCCGGTCAATAATGATTTGATATATCAGTGACTGCCTTGCTATTTGCACTGTTTTCCCCATGTTTTCTCTGCCTTTGATTGAGCTGAGCTATTTTCACGTGTGGTGAGAGGTGGTTCAGGACCAGGGAGGCTAACGTCTGTTTGATCAAAGTTTATGTGAAATTTCCCGGGGCCGCCGGGGGAGCTGGTGTTTATGAACTGTAATAAAAAGAGTCATTTTGACGGCATGACCCTGGTGCCGTGGCAGGGGGGATTTGGTTATATCTCTGTTTGCCAGGGAGTAGAGGAGCTCAGAGCAGATCTCTGAGAGAAAGAAGATAGAGAGAGGATGAAAGAGAGAGAGGGAGGGGACAGACAGAGAGAGAAAAAGGGAGAGAAAGAGAAAGAGCCATGGAGAAGACAAAGAGAGAGAGAGAGAGAGAGAGAGAGCGAGAGAGAGAGAGAGAGAGAGAGAGAGAGAGAGAGAGAGAGAAGAGAGAGAGAGAGAGAGAGAGAGAGAGAGAGAGAGAGAGAGAGAGAGAGAGAGAGAGAGAGAGAGAGAGAGAGAGAGAGAGAGAGAGAGAGAGAGAGAGAGAGAGAGAGAGAGAGAGAGAGAGAGAGAGAGAGAGTATAACACCCCTGTGTTCTCTAAGCAGCCAGCCAACAGCTCTTTAATGAAACACTTAGATCTATTCTGAGTCACCTTACAGCACCCGGATGAACTATTAAAACAATCCTATTACTTTGAAAATATAATATACTTTATCAAGAAAAAATTACTATACATAATTTCTTAGATTATACACAGTAATGACAAAAATGAGGAAATGGAAACACGAGGCTGGGACCAATGTAGCAAAGGATGTTATGAAAAGATTGCAATCAATACGTGATTTAAGTAGCCTAACCTTTCAGAAAATCAAATAATGTTGACCTTTTCCTTTGTCGATAAGCCATAATCCATTTTAGCTCTGGGTACCTTACTGTATGCTGAGGTTCAATGGTAGGAGAAATATAATGAAGCTGTGCAGTCCCTGGATTGAGAAAACATGAAGTAGTGAACCAGTAGCTGTACAAAACAATCATTCTAATGAGAGGTATGCATTAACATCACACTTACTATTCATTTCATCGCGTGAAATGAAAGTAAACATATATACTTGTTGTCTGTCTTCTACTTTACCACACAATTCTGCATCACATAATGCATGTAAGACTGTTTTAACATATACAACTGTTGGGAGGGGGTATCAAAGGCATCACATAGACCAACGCAGAGTACCACAGATGCCGTAATACATTTTTACAAATAGTTGGGAGACTGTAAAGTATAACCATGTGGACCTACTGTACATATCTTTGTGCATAGCGCTGCATTGCGTTGCTGATTATAAACAGGGTGGTTGGAGCCCTGAATGCTGATTGGACAAAAGATTTATTTGTATTGCTCTAATTGCATTGGTAATCCGTTTCTAATAGCAACAAGGCACCTCGGGGGTTTGTGATATATTGACGACAGGGCTGTATCCCGGGCACTCTGCGTTGCGTCGTGCATAAGAACAGTTCTTAGCCGTGGTATATTGGCCACATACCACACCCCCCCGGGCCTTATTGCGTAAATAAACTGCCCCCAGGTCAATGAAACTGCAGGAGGAATCACTGAGCGTCTGATCCATGAAGCTCTCCTGTGACAACACTGCTCTGATGTTCCTGATTCATACTGGAGGAAACATAATAACATCAATGGTACAGCTACATAACACACGTATGTACCATAACACACCCCGTCTGGGGGGCGATCAGTAGTAATAACCAATGACTGAGTTCATGGGAGATGAAGGATAACCGTAAGGCTCAGAAACTCAGGTGTTTGTCTGAAGTGGTGAACAAAACAAGAGCTTACTTAAATGGCAGCAACAGCATTGTCAGCCAATATAATAAAGCCTTCAGATTGTGTCTGTGTAACACTAACATCCAACATCGAGATGGTTGCTCTAATTCGTCAACGCAGCACTAACACAAGTTGCTTATGTGCTTTTACATCTGCATTGCTTGCTGTCTGGGGTTTTAGGCTGGGTTTCTGTACAGCACTTTGTGACATCTGCTGATATAAAATGAATTTGATTGATTATGTTTATGAGCACACGGCAATAGATAGCATGCCCTCATGAAACACACACACACACACACACACACACACACACACACACACACACACACACACACACACACACACACACACACACACACACACACACACACACACACACACACACACACACACACACACACACACACACACACACACACACACACACACACACACACACACACACACACACACACAGACACACAGACACACAGACACACAGACAGACACACACACACACACACACACACACACACACACACACACACACACACACACACACACACACACACACACACACACACACACACACACACACACACACACAGGGCAGCCTGGATTATTGAGGTAGTATCAAACAGGAATAATAAAGCAGGTTCTTAAGATTTTAATAAGAATAAAATGAAACAGTAACCACCAAGGGGCCAGCAGGGTTAATCCCTTCAATATTACTGAAAATAAAAAGGATTCAAAAAAACAGAAAGAGGAAGGGAGAGCTAGAGCGAGAGGAAGAAGAGGGAAGAGGTTGAGAGAGAAAGAGAAACACACACAGAGAGAGAGAGGGAGAGAGAGAGAGAGAGAGAGAGAGAGAGAGAGAGAGAGAGAGAGAGAGAGAGAGAGAGAGAGAGAGAGAGAGAGAGAGAGAGAGAGAGAGAGAGAGAGAGAGAGAGAGAGAGAGAGAGAGAGAGAGAGAGCAGGGAATGTGGAGCAGGAGCTAGTAAATGTAGAATACAAAATACCATTACGTACAGATTTAATATAATCCTGTTGCTATGATGCAACTGGATAGCATAGCCTGAGAGATAAAACAGGTTAATGAGTTCACAATTAACAATTAGGCTTTCAAAAACAATTATTTATCTTTTACACACACACACACACACACACACACACACACACACACACACACACACACACACACACACACACACACACACACACACACACACACACACACACACACACACACACACACACACACACACACACACACACACACACACACACAAACACTAACACATACAGTATGTTGAGGTGACACGGGGGCACTCCATTTATTTCATGATAACTGTACTGTTCATGTCCTATGCATTGAACACCAGTGTTGGTTCCACAGCATATTTCCAATGTCAAAGCACGTGCACAGGCAGCAGATGGCATGAAACAGTTGGCAGGAGCGAGTGAGCGTGAATATCTGTTTACTAATAACCCTTTAATTACTTCAGATGGGCAATGGGATCAAACAGCCAGACTCACATAGGAATTACCCTTAAATGAGACCGGACTGGAAAAATACGCTAACCCCTTATGTTACCAATAAGGACCTTCACTTGGAGAAAATGTTTTGTGTGTGCTTTATTTAGTTATTTATTTTTGCTTTTAAAAAATCCATTCTCTCAGAGAGATAGATATGACACATTATCTGAGAGGAAAGAACTCCTTAGTCTGTGTGAATATATATATATATACACGAACAGTGACTGCAGTACAGGCACCACCAGTAAACCACGTAGTCTACTACCTACTATGGTAATAAGACTTTTATAATGGATGGAGCCGAGAAAAACCCTACTGTGAGTAAATGTCATGAGGAATTCCTTCATCTGCTAGGATAACGTTAACCTTCTCCATTTTGTTTCACTGAACCCACCTCTCGGGCAAATATGTTACAAAGATGTGCACTCTCTGAGCTTTCTCTCCCAGACTGAGATTTCTAGGCTGCATCTGCTGGCTTCTCTGTTTCATTACGTGAATGGAGAGTGAATTCCATTCAGCACCTGCCCTTTTCCTACGGTGCATTGTGAAAGCACACATTTTAATGATGAGACCTTTACTTTTGAATAACGGCACAGATCGAGGAAAATAAATTGCTGTTGAAAAGGAGATATTACTCTTGGCACTGTGGGATTGTGGAGGATTGGACAGCTGTGGGGCTGTGACCTGTACATTGAGCCCAAGCTGTATAAATTAAGATATAAATAACCTCATATAGAGTAGAATAAGTGGGTTTGTGCTTGAGTGTGAATGCATATACATGTATCCGTACAAGTGTCTGTGTATTTATGTGCGAGTGTGCACACTTGTGTGTGTTTGTGCGACCGTGTGTGCATGTGTGTGTTCTTGAGAGAGTATACGTGCATGTGAATGTGTGCACACGTGCGTGTGTGTGTGGAGACATAAATCCCTCTCAAGTGTAAGACAAACAGAGTGGTGGCTGTGTGAGGGCTGAGACAGCCATGTCTGGTTATTGTATTTCCTTCCCTTGATTCCCAGTAAAGACCCCCACAGCCCTCCACTGTCACTCAGGCCATTCTGTCATCAGTCAGTGGTCGGTCCCAGGTTGGAGGGATGAGGGAGATGCCTGGCTCAGGCCCCAAAAGGAAATTAAAAGGGGATTATGACTGGCTGACACTTTGTGTCCAATAACTCATATATTTTGGTGTGTAGTGCAGGGTGGGGCACTGCTGTGTCTTGTCACAACCATGGGGAGAGGGTGGGGTTTGGGAGGAACCTCTAGCTATTATTAGCTGAATGTCGATAGTATAGGCACCCAATAGGCTTTGTGTTTACGTGTTGTTACTCTTACCTGGTCTCCGTTTCCTTGACCTTAAAGAGGGTGGATACCTGGTCTGGTCCACTGTTGAAAAATAGATTGAATCATAAATAATTCATTAAGTTCACTTAATTGCATGTTTAAGATGCTGGTAAACATGAGTACAGCTCATTAGCATTTGATTGCGTAATGCTTTGGACGTACAGTAGTAACCCATGTAGCATCATAGCCAGTGCTATTACATTGTTGCACTTTGACGGTGTTACTACACAGTATCAACTTATCACTGCAAGGAGAATGGAGGAGCCAGATGCTGGTATTAGAAATGCTTATTGGCAGTGTCTGTGTAATTAACAGACATTAGCAATCAACCAGGGTCTCCTGCCCAGGATGTCAGGGGGAACCAGGAAGCTGTCTCTATCCTCAGAGGCCCACTGAGGCTCAGTGAGGGGTGACAGGATCCTGGAGTGTCAGACAAGAGCCAGAGAGAGAGATGTTTAGTGCTGTACTTTATGGACGTCTCACAACACCATGAAGCACATTCATGAAAAAAGACAGTAAAATACTGTAGACAAATAGGCCTATTCATGTGCACACATAATGCTTATGAGTGCTTGCACATGCACTTGCAAGCACACAGGGCACAATTGGCATGCATGTTACACATAGGTGAAAGCAAGCAAAAAGACTTTGGTAAGCAAATATCGTGAAATCTATCTCCAATGCATTAAGAGTGAATTGGTCAGGTGCTACCTTTGGCGTTCATTGTGTCCATCCTGTCCTTCTCTCTGATCAGGTGTAATGTGAGGTGTGGTGTGGTGGGGTGGCGATATGACAGAGTTATCAATTATACAGAGCACAGTGGCACTCTGGCTTCCCCCAGATCTGGTGTTAAATTAAGTTGTCAGCGCTGTCTCTCCGATTTCCCCAATCACACAGGCAGACGGAGATGCTGCCTGACGGCCGCTCGCCACCGCTCCTCGCCGGCTGCCGCCTTGCATCTCGCCTGCAATTCATCAGCTCTGAACACACTGGCCCAGGCTCAGTCCACGCCAGCACACACTAAGCACACGCCTCGCAGTGCTGGAACCAACTAACCAGTGGATGGCAGGAGAAAGAGCCGGATCACCTTCCAAAAAACACCAACGCTGACAGAGGATGGGGTTCAGTGGAGTTTTGCCCTGGTGTCTGTGACTACATGTTAAGAGTGTGAGAGAGATGGAGGGAGAAAAAGTAGAGAGAGAGAAAGAAAGAGAGAAAGCGAGAGAGAGAAAGAGAGAAAGTGAAAGAGAGAGTGTGAGAGAGAGAGAGAGTAAGCAGAGTGAAACAGGGACAGCGAAGGGCAATGTCTTGGGAGCATGCAGACAGCAGGGCAGGCAGGGCAGGCTGTTGGCCCCCTTGTCCTGTGGGGACTGGGCCTCAGGTGAGGGCAGACAATGTTGGCCACTGGGCAGGGAGGGATGCTTGGCATGCGGGCACCATCAGCCACCAGGTCCATCGCAGTCCCAGCACGCCATGCCCCTGAGCTGAAGGGCATGGGAACGAACGGTCACAGAGGAGGCAGCAAGAAGAGAAAGGGAAGGGGCCAGAGCAGAACATACCAGACGGCCGGGAAACAGAAATAATGGATAACTGTAAAACAACGGGATGCTAAGCTCTCTGTGCTAAAGTATTTATTTGTGATGAATAGTAATGATGGCACACTTACAAAGCACTTGGTTAAAATGGAATGGCTCGAGAGGCGGGTATCGTTCTCAAAGGCCTTAACAGGGCCCATGCTCCTCTGCGGCCACAGGGAGATGCCAAACACTGCCCACCCCAGTCCCTCTCCACCCCTCCAATCCACAATCAAAACATTTTCCGTCCCTTTACACTGTCCCTGCCCTGGTGTTCAATAATACATTTAACACAATTCTGAGATATTAACCTACTTATTGAAAAAGAGTGTGATTTATGTCAATTTGGTTAGCGTTCAATGCAGCCCAGCTGTCACGGTCTAGCTAACCTAAATAATCCACTAGTGTTTCTTCGTTCTAAGGACTTTGGTTGGATGCCATTGTAAAGGGAATAAACTAATGGGCAATTCCACTGAAACAGAACGACGCTGAGACTCGGATTTTCCCTTTAAAAGCATGCCAACCAAAAACCATTGATTGTAAAGTTAACACATCAGATTCTAAGCCCTGTCCAAGCCGGGGGAGTGTTCTACTAAGCTATACGGAATTGTTTTAAGAAGGTCATACCAAGGATCATTTAGCTATTTAATTTAGAATTTTAAGACCCCTAGAAGTATAAAAAAATATATTAAAAAATGATTTGATACATTTTTGGGGGGGCCTTACTGCTATTAGCCCATACAAATACATTGAATAACAGATTCACTACATGGAACAACAGGCAGTGTGGTCTGAAGTGGCTCTCCTATATCTGAGAGGTAAGATCAGTAAACCTTTTAATTTATACTTTTTTCACATGTATTTAACCACATATTTTTGACATTGAACAATCACCATACAGTGCTTTCGGAAAGTATTCAGACCTCTTGACATTTTCAACATGTTGTTACGTTACAGCCTTACTCTAAAATGGAAAAAATAGCCTTTTTTTCCTCATCAATCAACACACAATACCCCATAATGACAAAGCAAAAACTTTTCTTATTTTATTTTAGCAAATGTATGAAATTTAAAAAGGAAATATCATATTCAGGCCCTTTACTCAGTACTTTGTTGAAGCACCTTTGGGAGCGATTACAGCCTTGAGTCTTCTTGGGTATAATGCTACAAGCTTGGCACACCTGTATTTGGGGAGTTTCTCCCATTATTCTCAGCAGATCCTCTCAAGCTCTGTCAGATTTTGATGGGGAGTGTTGCTGCACAACTATTTTCAGGTCTCTCCAGAGATGTTCGATTGGGTTCAGTCTGGGATCTGGCTGGGCCAATCAAGGACATTCAGAGACTTGTCCCGAAGCCACTCTTGCATTGTCTTGACTGTGTGCTTAGGGTCGTTGTCCTGTTGGAAGGTGAACCTTCACCCCAGTCTGAGGTCCTGAGCGCTCTGGAGCAGGTTTTCATCAAGGATCTCTCTGTACTTTGCTCCGTTCAGCTTTCCTTCGATCTCTGAAAAACATCCCCACAGCATGATGCTGCCACCACCGTGCTTCACCGTAGGGATGATGCCAGGTTTCCTCCAGATGTGACGCTTGGCATTCAGGCCAAAGAGTTCAATCTTTGTTTCATCAGACTGACAGTCAATTAGGTGCCTTTTGGCAAACTCCAAGTGGGCTGTCATGTGCATTTTACTGAGGAGTGGCTTCCGTCTGGCCACTCTACCATAAATGCCTGATTGGTTGAGTGCTGCAGAGATGGTTGTCCTTCTGGAAGGTTCTCCCATCTCCACAGAGGAACTCTGGACCTCTGTCAGAGTGACCATCGGGTTCTTGGTCACATCCCTGATCAAGGCCCTTCTCCCCTGATTGCTCAGTTTGGCCAGGCGGCCAACTCTAGGAAGAGTCTTGGTGGTTCCAAACTTCTTCCATTTAAGAATGATGGAGGCCATTGTGTTCTTGGGGACCTTCAATGCTGCAAAAATGTTTTGGTACCCTTCCCCAGATCTATTCCTCGATACAATAATGTCTCAGAGCTCTATGGACAATTCCTTCAACCTCATGGCTTGGTTTTTGCTCTGACATGCACTGTCAACTGTGGGACCTTATATAGACAGGTTGTGTGCCTTTCCAAGTCAAGTCCAATCAATTGGATTTACTACAGGTGGACTCCAATCAAGTTGCAGAAACATCTCAAGGATGCACCTGAGCTCAATAACGAGTATCATAGGAAAGGGTCTGAATACTTATGTAAGTAAGTATTTCTGTTTTTTATTATTAATACATTTGCAAACATTTCTAAAAAGCTTTGTCATTATGGGGTATTGTGTGTAGATTGATGAGAAAAGGTTGTAACCAAAATAATTGTAACCAATTTTCTAATAAGGCTGTAACGTAACAAAATGTGATCATCATCAGTTTGTAGCCAAACTGTTTGGATGTTATAGACAGAAGTTGGCAGATCAGTTGTACCGACTTCAGACGAGTCTCCTGACACTTGTGGAGGTCATAGACCAAAACGGAGAACATCATCGTGTTCGTGAGAGTCTCATCTTTCCATAGAGTTTCTAGGCCCAATAGTTTTTGTAGGTCAAACCATTCAGACAATACAGACAATTTTGTGAGAAGACCAATTTTTGCGATGTCTCATGGTCTGACAAACACTGCTCTAGCTCTGTCACCTTTTAACGCAGATCCAGAAGTGTGACATAGGCAGATGCTGTGGATTGAGATATCTCAAAAAATGTCTATCATCCAATGCAAAACCCCCCAGACATCTCTAGTTTAAACTGACATATTTTTATGTGGATTGTTGTATTATGCTAATTAGATTCCCGCAACGGGGCGGACAACAACTTTAGAGGTTTTTAAACAAACCTCGGATATTGAGGTCATGGCTCGGATATTGAGGTCATGGCTAGGGTGTTATTCAATGGCGACCCTGGAGTAATTAGGGTTAAGTGCCTTGCCCAAAGGCACATAGTCAAATTTTTCAACTTGATGGCTCAGGGATTTGAAACAGCGACCTTTCGGTTTCAGCGACCTTTCGGTTAAACAGTGAACTTTCGGTTACTTTCTGAACTCTACTATAGTAAAGTTCAGAAAAGTACAGTACAGTTAATTATACTGTACTAAACTCTACTGTCATATACTCTATCTTAGTCTACAGCACTGTACTGTGCTCTACTGTGCTGTCCAAACTTGTGAAACATTTTTTATTTTATTTGACCTGGCAAGTCAGTTAAGAAAAAATTCTTATTTACAATGACGGCCAATGACAATGACGGCCTACCACGGCCAAACCCGGACAACACTGTGCACTACCCTATGGGACTCCCAATCCCGGCCGAATGTGACGTAGCCTGGATTCAAACTGCAGGTACTGCAGTGACGCCTCTTGCACTGAGATGCAGTGTCTTAGACCACTGTGCCACTCGGGAGCTCTAAACAGACATCTATGATTTGTTCAGATTCGGACTCACAAAATGTCAACTACTTTTCAACGTCCATGGATGTCTGGTGTTGTTTGGTGCTCAGTGGGGGAGAGGGCTGGTTACAGTAAATGGAAATAGAGGGGGATCATGGGTAGGTGTCAGTAAGGCATTAGCAGTTCACCTAATTGTGGTTTGGGACTATTATGAACTCCCATTGTAGCCAATTCAGTTGCAGTCATTCTCTTACTGATTTTTTGGTAATTCTGTTGCCGACTTATAAATCACTTAATAAATCATGACCAAAATTGTTATCAGTAAAAACACTATAACTAATTGATAGGTCTACCTTTACATGTTAATCAGGCTTGTTATTTTCTCTTAAATCAAGCTATTATTGAATCCGAGTGATAATGAGTACATCTTGACCTTGCTTACAAACAATTTTTCCCTTTATGTATTTTCCAGGCTAATACAAGACAACAGTGATTAATCTTACACCAAAGGCAGCAAAAGACTGTCGGAGTATTTCTCCTGCTAATAAGCTGAATCCATCCCGACCCCAGTGTATCACTGGCACAGGCTTCAGCGTCCATGGATCAAACAGTCATAACCTCCTGTTCCAGGGATAAGCTGCAATCGGATCTGTGGGGGAGCTTTAAACAGGGAAGAGAGAGATAGAAGACGAAAAACAGACGAGGGGAAGTGAGCAGGGAGAGGAGTGAGGGGGCAGGAGGGTGAGGGGTGTGTGTGGGGGGGGGTAAGCTGCAGCGATGCCTCTGGGTGGAGATGGCACCCCTCTCACCTGTGACGTGCCTGAACGGGCCACGGGAGGAGGGCAAGCTGAGCTCTTGCGCTTAATTGGGCACTCAAATGCTATCGGGTCCCTTCCCAACAGTTCTCGAGGTGACACATGGCAGAGGGAGAGAGGGAGAAAGAGAGAGATAGAGAGAGAGCTCCCAAGGTGGGAATAGAGCAGCGTGTGAGGAGATAGGAAATGGAACAGAGGGTTTAGCACCTCCTATGGACAGTTTTTTTTCTCTCTCTGGGTTTTTGGGTGGATGAGGGATGGAGAGAGTGATGGTACATTTGGTTTTTAGCTGTGCCAAAGATGACATGGCAAAATTAACCCCTCAGTGGCGGGATGGATGGAGTCCGGGGTTGAGGCATTATATGATTATCATAATATATGATAATCTCTAATAGAGCAGCTGATTAGGCGAGCCCATCATGTTGGGGTCACCGAAAAAAAATAGTTTACCATGGTATTGCCACGGTTTTACGTCGGTGGACTTCTCTAAGACCTGATAAGTATTTTCACACTTGACAAAGTAGCATGCATCATATGTTCTTATTGAGTCACTATTGATTTACGACATTTACATACCTGGAATTTATGAATTTGTGACATTGTGCAATACATTCGAAAAACAGCCTTTTGAGTTTATATGCTTCCTTTTTGTAAATATAACATTGTATTTTACATTATCTTTACTGTAAAGATAACAGAAGCTTTGCATGAGACAATGAGTAAACAGCTCTAAATGTTGTTCTATTTTCCAGTCCATCAAAGCTTGCGGCGGCTAATCCCTTTCTTATATAAATAGCTCTTTGGTGGAGAGTGTAGCTGCCGCATGGAGCTCTAACCCTTCTGTCCCTGAAGCTACAGCCAGGATAAGCTGTGTGTTGGATTGGCACATCGGGCTGCCTGAGGCCTGCTGCTGTGCTGGCCGCCAGTACAGATGGAGGGCAGGGCTGGGCAATGCCAGCTTGTCAGTCGGATTAAAACGACTCATTTATTCACTGAAGTATCGCGCAAAGTGACTAGGCCAATGCAGGGGGAGACGGAGGGGGAGAGGAGGGTCGAATAACGGCAGAGGAGGTGGGGGCAGTTTGAAAGTGAGAGTGGGTCTTCAACTAACTGCCCCTTACCCGTTCCTCCCGTTTCCCTCCCTCTCTCTCTGTTGTTTTTTGAGGGTTACTTATCTTTCTGGGGCTGCCAGAAGCCATTACTGCAGTGTACGGAAGGTGGCCGGCAGGGTGGCATCCCCCCGTGCCCGGGTGACAGATTGTCGCGCGGCATTTGTGGCGGAGGAGGTGAGGCTGGAAAGCGATTGGCTCTGATGGTCAGGAAGTGGGCACTGAGGGATGGCGAAGGGAGGAGGGGGAAGAGGAGGAGGATGACAGAGAGGCAGGGAGAGGATGACAAGACCTGGCTGTGTGACCTTTCGTATTAGGTGAGTTACTTAAAGGGGCAGAGGCCCTGCTTTTAAGAGCATGCTTGGCAGTGGTGGGAACTGTGGTGCAGACGGCTTGTACACGGATGCCAGGGCACGGAGAGGTCAGGGGATGACTTCTCTGGTTTTGCCCGTATGGGCCTGCTGTCACTATGAACTACAGCCTGACAGGATGGCCCTGAGAGGAGAAGTAAAGGACGACAGTCGCTGTCTATGGACTGATCTGTGTATACAGGTCTTACTCAGATCCACAAACCCAGAGAGTTGGTAGAGGTCCAAACTGTAGACCAAGTCAGATTCACCTCTGCAAGGTTATGTGAAACTTTTTGATGTCAGAAGGTCCACTACTACTGGTACTAATGCAATGGAAGACCAGACAGAGTTCTACTGAAGATCCCTACTAAGAGGCTACTTAAAACATCCATGGATCTTCATCATTTCAATGAGGACAGATATGCATGCATCTGTTGGTCACAGATACCTTTAAAATAGTAGGAGAGTGGATCAGAAAACCAGTCAGTATCATTTGCCTCATGCAGCACAACACATCTCCTTTGCATAGAGTTGATCAGGCTGTTGATTGTGGCCTGTGGATTGTTGTCCCACTCCTCTTCAATGGCTTTGCGAAGCTTCTGGATAGTGTCGGGAACTGGAACACACTGTTGTACACGTCGATCCAGCGCAACCCAAACATGCTCAGTGGGTGACATGTCTGGTGAGTTTGCAGGCCATGGAAGAACTTGGACATTTTCAGCTTACAGGAATTGTGTACAGATCCTTGTGACATGGGGCCGTGCATTATCATTCTGACACATGAGGTGATGGTGGCGGATGAATGGCACGACAATGTGCCTTATGATCTTGTCACGGTATCTCTGTGCATTCAAATTACCATTGATTATGCCTGCCCATACCATAGCCCCACCTCCACCATTGGGCACTCTGTTCACAACGCTGACATCAGCAAACCACTCGCACCGCTGTAGTCATTTCAAGACCCTGGTGAGGACGACGAGCACACAAAGTTCTCATAACTTTGCTTTACTGAGAGTAGGGTACTGAGAAAGAAAGTGATGTGGCGCTCAGTGGTGAGGCTGAGTCAGGCTGCAATGCATGCAGGAGAAAGCGGAGGAGAGAGAGAGAGAGAGAGAGAGAGAGAGAGAGAGAGAGAGAGAGAGAGAGAGAGAGAGAGAGAGAGAGAGAGAGAGAGAGAGAGAGAGAGGCAAAGAGAGAGGTTAGTACAGTGGTTCCCAAACTTGGGGTCGGGGCCACATATGGGGTCCCCTGAAAAAATCTGTACTAATCTTATCGAAAAAAGTTTGGAACTTAAAAAAAATAAGATATGTTTCAATGTGAACATCTCCACATGGACCATCTTCCCTATAGGCCTACATTAAAATGCAAACAACACAGTTCTAAAATGTCAAATGTTTTTGTTTCATGTCAGTGTGAATAATTTATCATATTTCCCCCCTTTCACAAGTATAACATTACAATTGCATAGCTAATAGTCTATGTGTTTGTAGATCGACTGAGGTGAATGAACCTACAGCAGCCAAGGTAATAATGGCTGGGGCCATTTGTGCTTGTTTTTGCTGTTTCCAAATAGCACTTTAAAGTTTATTAATTGTATACAAATGCAGTAAATGAGCTTCCCCCTTCCGGACCTCATTAACTCAAACCTTGGTTACGGCCCTGTGTGTCATGAAGTCTTCTATCCCATAATCCCCCACTCTCAGGTCACTGCCAGGCCAACAGTGTTTGTGTGTGTGGTGTGTTGGGTGTGTGTGTGTGTGGCAGGGCCAGGAGGGTGAAGCTTGGAAGGATTTTATCGGGTCTAATTACTCTCGATAGCTGTAATTTACAGGTTGACAGCGGGGAGAAATCTGCAAGATTCACACTTCTGCGGGTCAGCATCTGTCGCCATTACGGCACCGTGCGCAATGCTGGCCAGTCGGCGAGCGAGCAGTGAGGAACGGTAAACAACAAACGGCGTGTGACAGATTAGCAGCGCGGGCTAAAGGACCTTCTACTGACACATCATTTCTCTCGCTCCGCGAGTTTGTTTCGCGGCAGCTGTCACCAATAAAACGAAAAACAGGAGATGGGGAGGTGGGGGGAGGCGGTGGTGGTGGGGGCTTTTGTTCCAGTTCCAGGGAATTGGGTGGTGCAGGAGGAAGATAGTGAGGAGGAGGAGAGCATGAGAGAAGGAGGAGAAGAGGAGGGAGTTCAGTGAGTGACCTGTTTAAAAGTCTGGCCTCACTTTTTAATGGTGTATTAGGAGGAAACCAGGGCAGGGTTGCATCAAGCTGTATGCTTCTGCTGACTTCATAGTAATTACCTTCTCCACTTATCTATTTTAGGTCTGTGTTACAAATTGCTGGTGTCACCCTGAAGCGATTATTTTAGTTCCGTTTGCGACAGTGCGTGTGGTAAGGAGCACAAAGGTATTCTAGAGGGTAAGCATCAGCTCAGGACATTGTGCACTCATTCATACTGTACTGCAGCTCCATCATACACACACACACCCTCCCTCCTTCCTCCCCCTTCGTACATCCTCCCATCCCATGTGTCTCTCCTCCCCCCAGTCCCATGCTGCACAGAGCAGAGCCAGAGAGGTCCTGTGCCAGTGAAGGATGGTGGTTGGGTACTGCTCTCCCCCGTCCATCTCATTGCCTTCCCATCACAGGGCCTGGCTGCACTCTAGTCTGTACATTAGGTTAGCCTCTCATGGATCCTGGCAGACCAACTTTTCCTTGACCTCCATCTAAAGGGGCTGCAGGTAACCTAGTGGTAGCGCGTTGGGCTAGTAACCGAAAGGTTGCTAGATCGAATCCCCGACCTGACAAGGTAAAAAATATGTTGTTCTGCCCCTGAACAAGGCAGTTAACCCACTGTTCCTAGGCTGACATTGTAAATAAGAATTTGTTCTTAACTGACTTGCCTAGTTAATAAATAAAGGTTAAATAAAAAAAATAAAAAAATAAAGGACATCCTCTCAGTTGTTGTTTCACTGAACCTATTTATCTGGGTTAACGTGGACAAAAGAGTGAGTTTTAGTAAGAGGAGACTGGTCAGTAAATACCGCTTTACAAAAAAGGCAACCAAATTATGAGATCTGTCATTTAATTGTGCTTGTAGTAGCTTCTGTATGTACACTTTTAGAAAAAAGTATTCCAAAAGTGTTCTTCGGCTCTCCCCATAGGAGAACCCTATTTGGTTCCAGGTAGAACTCTTTTGGGTTCCATCTAGAACCTTCTGTGGAAATGGTTTTACATGGAACCCAAATGGGTTCTACCTGGAACCAAAAAGGGTTTTTCAAAAGGGTTCTTCTATGGGGACAGCCGAAGAACCATTTTAGGTTCTAGATAGCAACTTTTTTTCTAAGAGTGTAGTAGCTTCTTCAGTGTTCTCAGAGTAGGCATGCACAGGCCTTTATCTACTTCATCTTTACTCTCCCATCACCAAACACATGAATCATTTTGAGTGGGTAATGGGTGAGCACGCAGGTCTGGCCCTGTCCTGTTCAATATCTAACGGGAGACTGGTGGCTCTGTGTTCCAACCTCCAGAGCACCAACCTTCCCACAAGTGCCATATGGGCTGCCCAGCCCCATTCCATTAGCAGGGCCCAAACAGAGGCACAGACCTCGGCCCTCCCCTGGCACAGCCACAGGGCATGGTCTGCCCACCACCAGCTGCCAAGACCAGGGCAGGGGAGAGGGGACAGGATAGCCACAGCCACACCTCACCTGGCCTTGCCAGCAACCAACAACCAGCCACAAGCCTCTGGCAACACTGGGACACATTGGAGAGGAGATTATTGGACAGACAAAAAGAAACTGAACAATATGTGTAGTCATAGAGATTTGATAAAATTATAATAAAGGGAGACTCCACTCCAGGACAGCCTGGAAATATTTTAGGTATCTCAGATTGTTCTGGCAATTCTTTTTAGATTTGTATCCACTTTAGGCCCTTTTTAGACCTATACTGTACATGCCTCTTGTAAGGCCATATGATCTGTGATCTGTGCATGATACAGACAACATATTGGTGTCATTATTCTCCTTATGGTGTTCTCTAATGTATGGAGTACTGTATGTCTAGATTTTGAAAAATAATTTTTCACATTCATTTATTCAACATCAAACATATAAATATCTCAAAAATATAAAAAATTATGATTTTATATTGTAGACATAGTTTGGAATGATACATTCTTAAAACACGTTTCATTTCCAGAGTGTGCTCTGTCTGTGTTACTTTTAAAGATATGACCCATTTTTCTACATAGACATTGACATTATAGATCATTAACCAATCACAGATCTCCTTTAGGATTTTTGGCATTTGGTATTTTATTAGGATCCCCATTAGTTGTTGCGAAAGCAGCAGCTACTCTTCCTGGGGTCCACACAAAACATGAAACATGACATAATACAGAATATTAATAGAAAAGAACAGCTCCAGGACAGAACTACATACTGTATGTCTAGATTGCACATACAGCAAATCACCTGCAGTTCCCTTTGAATCCATTTTCCCATTCACTGTGTTGGTGGTGCCCATAAAATGGATCAAAGTTAGAAGAGAGCCCACTCTGTAAATTACATTTCTTTCTAGGTTATATTGTTCCAAACAATATGTCTTGACATTTAAAAAAATCTAAAAGGGTACTTTTGAGATATTAATATTTTTAATGTTGAATAGTTTAATGTAAACATTTTTATTTAAAAATCTAGACATGCTCCATATTTGAGAGAACACTACAAGGAGTATAATGACACCAAAATGTTTTCTGTGTCATGTACGGTTCACAGATCATTGGGTATTAAAGGAGGCATAAACAGTGCCTTGCAAAAGTATTCATCCCCCTTAGCGTTTTTCCTATTTTGTTGCATTATAACCTGTAGTTTAAATGGATTTTATTTTGATTTCATGGAATTGACATACACAAAATAGTCCAAATGACAAAAATAACTGGTTAAAAAAATTCTACAAAAGAAAAGAGAAAAAGAAAATAAGTGGTGCGTGCATATGTATTCACCCCCTTTGCTATGAAGCCCCTAAATAAGATCTTGTGCAACCAATTACCTTCAGAAGTCACATAATTAGTTAAATAAAGTCCACCTGTGTGGACTAAGTGTCACATGATCTCAGTATATATACACCTGTGCTGAAAGGCCCCAGAGTCTGCAACACCACTAAGCAAGGGGCACCATGAAGACTAAGGAGCTCTCCAAACAGGTCAGGGACAAAGTTGTGGAGAAGTACAGATCAGGGTAGGGTTATAAAAAAATATCTGAAACTTTGAACATCCCACGGAGCACCATTAAATCCATTATTAAAAAATGGAAAGAACATGGCACCACAACAAACTTGCCAAGAGAGGGACGCCCACCAAAACTTAACAGACCAGGCAAGGAGGGCATTAATCAGATTAGCAAAAAGAGACCAAAGATAACCCTGGAAGAGCTGCAAAGCTCCACAGCGGAGATTGGAGTGTCTGTCCATAGGACCACTTTAAGCCGTGCACTCCACAGAGCTGGGCTTTACGGAAGAGTTGACAGAAAAAAAGCCATTGCTTAACCTGTTTGGGCTGCAAGGGGCAGTATTGAGTAGCCAGATAAAAGGTGCCCATTTCAAACGACCTCGTACTCAATTCTTGCTCGTACAATATGCATATTATTATTACTATTGGATAGAAAACACTATCTAGTTTCTAAACCCGTTTGAATTATTTCTCTGAGTGAAACAGAACTCATTCTGCAGCACATTTCCTGACCAGGAAGTGGAAAGTCTGAAATCGATGCTCTGTTCTTCTTCCTGCCTATAAATGGGCACGAGACCTATTAGTATACATGCACGTCATACACCTTCCCCTGGGTGTCAAGAGGCTGTGAGAGAAGAAATGAGGTGATTATCTTGGTCTGAGATGGAACACATCATCTTGGAATGACGTGTCCCCCATTTTCGGTACTCTGAAGAGCGCGAGGTGGACAGTGGGATTGCCTTTTGTTTAGCTGCCGTTATAAGCGACTATTATCTCCGGCTTTGATTTTATTTGATACATGTCACCATATCATCGTAAAGTATGTTTTTTCAATATAGTTTCATCAGATTATTGAAATTTTTTCGGGAGTTTTGCCGTGTTCCGTTCTCTTCCGTTTGTTGACATGGAGAGATCCGAGCCACTTGGCTAGCGCGCTTGCTAAATGAAGAGGGAAAGTTGCCGTTCTAAATCCAAACAACGACTGTTCTGGACAAAGGACACCTTGTCCAACATTCTGATGGAAGATCAGCAAAAGTAAGAAACATTTTATGATGCTATTTCATATATCTGTCGTAGTCGTCGGAGCCCAAGTGTTTCTGGCTATTGTGCTAAGCTAATATAACGCTACATTTTTCCCCCGCTGTAAAACACTTAATAAATCGGAAATATCGGCTGGAATCACAAGATGCCTGTCTTTCATTTGCTGTACACTATGTATTTTTCAGAAATGTTTTATGATGAGTAATTAGGTATTTGACGTTGGTGCCTGTAATTATTATGGCTGCTTTCGGTGCAATTTCTGATTGTAGCTGCAATGTAAACTATGATTTATACCTGAAATATGCACATTTTTCTAACAAAACATATGCTATACAATAAATATGTTGTCAGTGTCATCTGATGAAGTTGTTTCTTGGTTAGTGGCTATTTATATCTTTATTTGGTCGAATTTGTGATAGCTACTGATGGAGTAAAAAACTGGTGGAGTAAAAAAAGTGGTGTCTTTTGCTAACGTGGTTAGCTAATAGATTTACATATTGTGTCTTCCCTGTAAAACATTTTAAAAATCGGACATGTTGGCTGGATTCACAAGATGTGTACCTTTCATATGCTGTATTGGACTTGTTAATGTGTGAAAGTTAAATATTAAAAAAATAATAATAATTGAATTTCGCGGCTCTGCCTTTTCAGTGGAATGTGGGGGGGGGGGGTGCCGCTAGCCAGTCCTAGACAGGTTAAACAGTCCAAAATCATATTACACAATTATACAAACAGTATCATATTCACTCATTCATCTTATACAACAATTAGATGTAAACCTCATATCTGAGGCTATTATATAAACAGCGGTATGGTAATGTAGCCACACAGTCTCCCGTGAGTTTCCCAAGTTGTGACAAACGGACCAGTTCATAGCTGGAATATTCACCGATCTTTTATACTTTTCCCGGAACATGAAATGTGTTCGTACCTCAAGTTCTGTGAGGTGGAAGGATTTCCTTTGTCCTCTGTGAAAGTTTACCCTCTCTCTAATACTGTGTGGCCATGAGGCAGGGTCTTCCTTAGGAATTTACGACCTCTCTTTGACCACAGCAGCCTAGTTGTAGGGGGCAGGTAGAGGCAGGGAGAGGGGGATGGGGCTTGCTGTACCCAAACAGGCAACGTCATGACAGTGTAGAATATCCTAGACTATTTCTTGATGACAGGCCCTGCTTTACTGAAGTTGCGATACATTGCAAGCCAAGAAATACGGCATTTCATTGCGAGAAACAGCTTTTGATTACCGATGGATAGGCCTAGTTCACGATTCCGACTGTCTGCCTGGTGGCCGACCTGACTACACTGTGCCCCTCCCCTCTCTCTCTGTCTCTTGGTAGCTCGCTATAAAAGATGCAACTGTTTGTGTTCTCGGAAGTACGGCAACTAATCAAGTCTCCTACGTTCAAAAAAATACCTATCGGAAGATGTGTGTTTTCCACTAAATGTCTTGGTAAATCACAGTATTTAAACTTAAAAGTAATTTTTTAGGAGAGTGGTCCGCAAGCAGGTAGCTAGAGATTATTTGATTGACAGTTTTCAGGGCTTGACATTAACTTTTTTTGCCATGTAGGACTCAAGTCACTTGCGTGCCAATAGCGTGCAAGGCTATCATCAAGGCAAAGGGTGGCTACTTTGAAGAATCTCAAATATAAAATATATTTTGATTTGTTTAACACTTTTTTGGTTCCAAATGTGTAATTTCATAGTTTTGATGTCGTCACTATTATTCTACAATGTAGAAAATAGTAAAAATAAAGAAAAACTAAAAACTATATAACTATAGGTGTGTCCAAACTTTTGACTGGTACTGTAGGTCTGCAGTCACTGAAGAAAGGAAGGAATAAATGAGAGGAGAGTGAGAGAGAAATAATAATAGAACATTTGAAATGTCTATTATTTTGATTGTGAAGTTTTCTGTTAATTTCTGATTGTCTTTTTCATGTTGGTTTATTGTTTATTTGACTTGCTTTGGCAATGTATGTTGCCCATGCCAATAAAGCCCCTTTTTGTGTAATTTATTGAGAGAGAGAGAGGGAGAAAGAAAGAGAAAGGGGGAGGGAGTGAGAAATGTTTAGCACATCGCATGGGAATGTCAGTATGTGCCTCAGCAGCCTGTACCTGCCACAGGACCTGAGGCCTTTTTTAATTAATCATTAAAAACAATGAATAATTCAGCCATTATCAGTGTGGATATATAGAATGGCTCGTTAGTCTCCAAGGAACTTATTTTCCAATCAATGTTCATGTTTCCTTTAATAAGCTACAGTTCCCAGTTAGAGATACAAATACATCACAATAAAAAATATTATATTGCTGTTCCAGAGCAGAAATCTTTCAAACTCGTCATCAAATGTCTAGTTATCTTTGAGTTTCAAATGTACACTCCCAAATGACAAAATATCAACTAGACCTAGGCTAACTGTGAAGTTTCTAAGTTGTTTATAGGTGTAAGTGAAGGGAATATGAAACCTGGACCTGGTTGAATGAGAGAATTCATATAAGACAAGATTATTGTTATAGCCTATAACTTTAGAATTAAGGTGAACATTGTACACACACTCTCATTCAAACAAACATTTACTTTTACAGGATATTACAGGACAACCAACCAGGTAAAATAGGCCTACAACAGATCATGGCATTGTGTCACCTTACCCTCTCTTGTGGTGACTTAACAAAAAAAAACAGACTCAGCGTTGTGGTTCTGATTCCCACGGATTAGAAATCATTGACTTCTCATTGAAAGTGCATTTACAGTAGGTCCCATGGTGTTTCAGTGGCCTACCTACCATGGTAGGGAAGGGATGGGGGCTTGCCTGGTCCCCAACTTCACCCCAAGGACAGCACGGGGGGCAGAGGAGCACTGATTGAGAGCAACACCTGTCAGGTAAGGCTTTCACAGTTGACGGCACACAAGGTGTGCAAAGCCCTCTGCTATGACTGCTAATCTCCCATGTGCCAGCCCGCTGGGCACTGCCAGTCTCCACAGGGATCCCGTCAGGGTCCTGAGCACCCGATCGAGCTGCCTGAAGGATGCCGTCCCGCTCACTGACGTCTCCTCAGTCTCCTGAGCCGAATAAGCCATGCTGATGTGCTCTAAATACATTTCATTATCATCATGATGATTATAGCCGTGATTGTGTGTAGCTGGTAATGTGCTGCAGCAGCGCCCCCCTGGGAGGTGTCTGTGCGACTGAATTAAAACACGTATGATGAACCATGCATCAAAACATCCCTGTGGGGTTCCTACAACATACAGCCAACCACATTCACTGATACTTTATGCAAGCAAATAACAAGGGATTGAAGGGGGAGGGGGTTAAAGGTAAAAACTACAGGATAATATGACAGCTGGTGGATATTAACAATGCAGAAAATGGACCTTTGTTGACCCCATCCATATCCATAACCTTATTAGCCTGACACTATATGGAACCTATACCTTTGAACATGACTCTTAATACTGTATAGCCTTTGGAATAAACTCACTATCACACAATATACAATGAGGGCTTTGTATTTTGCCTGTACTGGGCTCCCCCAACATGTGATGGCAGAAAGTGAAGTGAGTTTATGTGACAGCATTCAATTAATGTTTAATCTGACATTCCCATACATCTCTAACTGGGATCATCCCAAGTCAAAAACCACCAAAGACACACAGCAGGTGTCTGAAATATTAATACACTACACACTTCATTACAAATGAAACATACCAAGGTCCCTGCATTTATTTATTAATTTCGATTAGCGAAACAAAAGACAGAACATTTTTTGATTAAAACACGGTCGGCGTGCGCCATTCTATTTTTGTGTCACAGATTTGTAACAATTTGTTTTGTGATAAATAACTGTGCCTGGTAAAATCCCACTGTCATCTCAGTGAGAATCAGGCTGTGGCTGCGAGAGAGAGAGACTTTCCTGTTACTGCTGGGCTGCAACAAATCACTGTCTGTCTCTGTAGTTCTGTGCTCTTCAGGAGACCACAGCAGTTTGCCCTTTGCCCTGTCCAGGAGCGTTCAGTGCCTCATCTTACAATGCATGCTGATTCGTCTCAGAGAGACACAAACCTGAGTCCACATCTACAACAGAGCACATGATCATTTTTATTTTTTCACTACAATTAATGATCCCACTTTGTGACCTTTGCAAAGGCCACTAGGCAGACTGGTGTGTCGCTTGTCAGGTAAGGAATAACTCATTATTTAAGAGTATGTCACTCTAATGCATCCCATTGGGCACAGTGTTTTATCCTTGGAGGTGATCGTACACCACATTTCTACAGTGGTGAGTCAGTGTTAGGGTCTTGATGTAGAACCCAATAGATAATATGAAATTAATTTGAACTGCAAATACACTAAACCCAAATCAACACTCATGTACAAACATCTGGTAAAACAATAAGATTAGAGTGCATATCTTGCTCCAGTTCAGCTAACAATTCTAGGGAGACTGAGATAAGGTTTTTGTAATATTCCCCATAATGTTCCCCTAATGTTTGAGTGTCCAGTTTTCCATTAGTTAGGGGAACATTCTATCTATGTTAGCAAAAACCAGTTTAGCAAAATGTTATCAAAAACCCCTTTAACACGTTTCATTGTTAAAGTTAGGAGAAAATTCCCTTAATGTCAAACAGAACTTATCTAGAACGTGGTTACAATTTTCTCAGAATATACAACATTACTGTTCTAGATGCTTTTTATGGGACGTTGAAAGAACAAAACGGATTAAATAAAAAAAATCCTCATCAATCTAAACACAATACCCCGTAATGACAAAGCAAAAACTTTTTTATTTTTGCAAATGTATAAAATGAAATAAATGTATTTACATAAGTATTCAGACCCTTTGCTATGAGACTCGAAATTGAACTCAGGTGCATCCTGTTTCCGTTGATCATTCTTGAGATATTTCTACAACTTGATTGGAGTCCACCTGTGGTAAATTCAATTGGACATGGACATGATTTGGGAAGTCACACATCTGTCTATATAAGGTCCCACCATTGACAGTTCAAGTCAGAGCAAAAACAAGCTATGAGGTCGAAGGAATTGTCCGTAGAGCTCTGAGAAAGGATTGTATCAAGGTACAGATCTGGAGAAGGGTACAAAAATATTTCTGCAGCATTGAAGGTCCCCAAGAACACAGTGGCCTCCATCCTCATCCACCAAACTGAGCAATCGGGGGAGAAGGGCCTTGATTAGGAAACCGATGGTCACTCTGACAGAGGTCCGTAGTTCCTCTGTGGAGATGGGACAACCATCTCTGCAGCACTCTACTAATCAGGCCTTTTTGGTAGAGTGGCCAGACAGAAGCCACTCCTCAGTAAAAGGCACATGACAGCCCACTTGGAGTTTACCAAAAGGCACCTAATGGACTCGCAGCCCATGAGACACAAGATTCTTTGGTCTGATGAAACCGAGATGGAACTCTTTGGCCTGAATGCCAAACATTACGTCTGGAGGAAACCTGGCACCATCCCTACGGTGAAGCATGGTGGGGGCAGCATCATGCTGTGGGGATGTTTTTCAGCGGCAGGGACTGGAAGACTAGTCAGGATCAACGGAAAGATGAACGGAGCAAAGTACAGAGAGATCCTTAATGAAAACCTGCTACAGAGTGCTCAGGACCTCCGACTGGGGCGAAGGTTCACCTTCCAACAGGACAACGACCCTAAGCACACAACCAAGACAATGCAAGAGTGGCTTCGGGACAAGTCTCTGAATGTCCTTGAGTGGCCCAGCCAGACTTGAACCCGATCGAACATCTCTGTAGAGACCTGAAAATAGCCAACCTAACAGAGCTTGAGAGGATCTGTGGAGAAGAATGGGAGAAACTCCACAAACACAGGTGTGCCAAGCTTGTAGCGTCATACCGAAGAAGACTCGAGACTGTAATCACTGTCAAAGGTGCTTCAATAAAGTACTGTTTTTGCTTTGTCATTATTGGGTATTGTGTGTAGATTGATGAGGGAAAAAAATATTTCATAAATTTTAGAATAAGGCTGTAACGTAACAAAATGTGTAAAAAGTCAAGCAGTCCAAATACTTTCTGAATGGACTCTACAGTGTTTTCAACGTATATATACAGTTGAAGTCAGAAGTTACATACACTTAGGTTGGAGTCATTAAAACTCTTTTTTTCAACCACTCCCCAAATTTCTTGTTAACAAACTATAGTTTTTGCAAGTCGGTTAGGACATCTACTTTGTGTAATATTTCCAACAATTGTTTACAGACAGATTATTTCACTGTAGCACAATTCCAGTGGGTCAGAAGTTTACATACACTAAGTTGACTGTGCCTTTAAACAGCTAGTAATTGAGTGTATGTAAACTTCTGACCCACTGGAAATGTGGGTATTTTTACTGGGATTAAATGTCAGGAATTGTGAAAAAACGAGTTTAAATGTATTTGGCTAAGGTGTATGTTAACTTCCGACTTCAACTGTATATATATATGGCATACTTTGTTTTTCATGATTACTTGGTGCATGTCCATTTATACAGTCATTACTCTTCAACATGTACTCACCTGGGATTTGAACTGGTTCACTGCATTCAGAACTTCCTGCTAATCCACCATGTATGTGTCAGTGAGCAGTTAATTTGACTATTCTCTCGTCATTGATTTGATTGACTTATTTCAACAATTTAAGGACTTTCTGTATTGTTATATAATGTTGGTGGAGCATATTTACCTGTTTTAACGATACTCCTCAATCACTATGATCAATAATAGTTTTTCTTGAGTGTACTTTGAGTGAGATTTACTTCAAAGTGCATCCACCCTATTGCTTACACATATCAAGTTGTTTCAGATCAACACAAGTGCCTAGGAAGGAAGGGTTAGGGTTTATTCTGGACAGGTCCTAGCTATACTGGCCCAATAAGCACATACCCTAGCCTAAAGTGATCCCTTATTAGGACAGTGGTTAGGGTGGTCGTCATTGATGCTGGTGGCCTGGGTTCGAGATCCACTAGGGGAGGCACCCTACTCTCACATTCTTAGTTACATATGCTAGTAATTTTTTGGCAACTGTTACAACACACCCATCTGATCTAATTCAAATGCGTTTTTCACTAGATAAGTTTTCATCCCATTTGCAACAGATTTTCTTTCAAATATTCAAAAATCTGCATAAAACAATATGCGCAATATCCCACCAGAGATGTGTTTCCATCAAACATATACTACATTACCAAAAGTATGTGGACACCTGCTCGTCGACCGTCTCATTCCAAAATCATTGGCATTAATATGAAGTTGGTTCCTTTTTGCTGCCATAACAGTCTCCACTCTTCAGGGAAGGTTTCCACTAGATGTTGGAACATTGCTGCGGGGATTTGCTTCCATTCATTAGTGAGATCGGGCACTGATGTTGGGCGATTAGGCCTGGCTCGCAGTCGGTGTTCCAATTCATCCCAAAGGTGTTCGATGGGGTTGAGGTCAGTGCTCTGTGCAGGCTAGTCAATTTCTTCCACACTGATCTTGACAAACAATTTGGACCTCGCTTTGTGCACAGGGGCATTGTCATGCTGAAACAGGAAAGGGCCTTCCCCAAATTGTTGCCACACAGTTGGAAGCACAGAATTATCTAGAATATCATTGTATGCTGTAGCTTCAAGATTTCCCTTCACTGGAACTAAGGGGTCTAGCCAGAACCATGAAAATCAGCCCCAGACCATTATTCATCCTCCACCAAACTTTACAGTTGGCATTACACATTGGGGCAGGTAGCGTTCTGCTGCATCCACCAAACCCAGATTAATCAGACAGACTGACAAATGGTGAAGCGTGATTCATCACTCCAGGGAACGCGTTTGCACTGCTCCAGAGTCCAATGGCAGCCAGTTTTACAGCACTCCAGCTAACCCCAGGCCTTTGCCTATGGTGTCTTAGTCTTTTGTTCGGAACTCGGTAGTGAGTGTTACAAACTTGGACAATTTTACTCTCTACGCACTTCAGCATTCAGCAGTCCCATTCTGTGAGCTTGTGTGGCCTAACACTTCATAGCTGAGCTGTTGTTGCTCCTAGACGTTTCCACTTCACAATAACAGCCCTTACAGTTGACCGGGGCATACATTTTATGAACTGCCTTTTTGTTGTTGTTGTTGTTGTTGTTGGAAAGGTGGCACCAATGATGGTGTCACAATGAAAGTCACTGAGCTCTTCAGCAACGGGTGTGGCTGAAATAGCCAAATCCATTCATTTGAAAGGGTGTCCACATATTTTTGTATATATAGTGTACTTTTGTTGTGATGACATTGTGCACATAAAAATAACTTTTGCAGCAAAATGTCCATGTCCTGAAAGAAAAATACAAGTTAAATGGGTTTCCATCACATTTTCAACTCTACTGATGGTTTTGTCACAAAAATTGTTGGGTTAAATAGCAAATGTGCCCATTGTGGTCTTGACACATGCGCTCTAGCCAACAGCTTGCAGACACAGTGCGGGTAGGCTACTTACATTATGAGATTATTATGGATAAGAGCGATATTATTTATATTTGTCAAATGACAGCCAAGCTTTGTTCATCATATCACCAGAATAAGACCCTCGATATTTGGTGGAAAGGCGCATCAAGTTCCTCACCTTGCACATTCACCACCCTGTGAAGTTCATCATCATTTATTTCATCTGTAGCCTAATAAACTGCATGCTTTCCCGAGTCGTAGTGGGAGGGCCACACAACATATCATCTTGTGACTCCCAAGTTTACTTCGATATGATGGTTATATCAATATTTGCGAATAAAGACTTTTCCACCACCATTTCTCGTATAATTCATTTTACGGACACAAAAAGATTTTAACATGCCCGAATGAACAAATTGTCTGTTGGCATTTATAAAATTGTACTGGCATTTCATGTTTCCATCAGCCCTGTCGTGACTTTTTTCATGCAACAGGTAATTCATCTGCATGAAATGGTTGGATGGAAATGTGATTAGTAAACAGGTTTCCATCCAACCTTTTTATACGAGTAAAGTACATGTCCGATAGAAAATGTAATGACAGGCCCAATGAATCCAAATATTGACAAAACAAAATACACAAGACAATGGGATCTTTTTGTGTCTGTAAAATGTATTAATGCAAGAAATGGCGGTGGAAACGCCTTAATGCGCAAATATTGATATAATAACCATCATATCGAAGTAAACGTGGCGTAACGCCATGACTTGGTGTGTGGTCATCCCACTACAATTTGGGAAACCATGCAGTTTATTAGGCTACAGATTAAATAAATTATCATGAACTTCACAGAGTGGTGAAAGTGCATGGTATGAGCTTGATGCTCCTTTCCAATAAATGCAGAGGGTCTTATTCTGGTGACATGATAAGATCGATGCTTGATTACCGTTTGAAAAATTAAAAGTATAGTTTTTATCCATAATAATCCCATCATGTGTTGTAGTGTGACCTACCCGCAGAGCCTACTCACACTGTATCTGCCAGCTGTTGTCTAGAGCGCACGGGCCAAGACCAGAGTAGGCACATTCGCTATTTAAAGCAACAGATTTTGTAACAAAAATATAGGTATAGTTGGAAATACATTGAACATTAGATTGTTATTCGGTAAACGAAAAGTGCATTTTGTGTGCAATATGTCCTCATGCACTGATTTTTATCGGCAACAATTCAGTTGGGTGGAAACGAGTTGGGGCTGCTGAGGGGAAGATTGCTCATAATATTGTCTGGAATGGAGTCAATGGAAAGGTATCAAACACGTGGTTTCCATGTGGTTTATACCATTCCATTGACTCCATTCCAACCATTATTATGAGACGTCCTCCCCTTAGCCTCCACTGGTGGAAACATCACCGGTGGAAAATTCACATGTTTTCTTCATGTGGATTTTTTTATATTTGCATGAAAATCTGTCGCCAATTGGACGGAATCGTAGCTAGTGAAAGATGGGAATAGGTAGAATTCTAGATAGCTGAGAATCTCAAATCAATCAAATGTATTTATAAAGTCCTTTTTACATCAGTAGATGTCACAAAGTACTATACAGAAACCCAGCCTAAAACCCAAAGCAGCAAGCAAAGCATATGTAGAAGCATGGTGGCTAGGAAAAACTCCCTCGAAAGGCAGGAACCTAGGAAGAAACCTAGAGAGTAACCAGGCTCTGAGGGGTGGCCAGTCCTCTTCTGGCTGTGTCGGGTGGAGATTATAAGAGTACATGGCCATTTAAGGCCAGATTGTTCTTCAAGATGTTCAAACGTTCATAAATGACCAGCAGGGTCAAATAATAATCACAGTGGTTGTAGAGGGTGCAACAGATCAGTACCTCAGGAGTAGATGTCAGTTGGCTTTTCATAGCCAAGCATTCAGAGGTTGAGACTGCAGGTGTGATAGAGAGAGAGAGAGTGACAGTCGAAAACAGCAGGTCCAGGAAAAGGTAGCACGTCCGGTGAACAGGTCAGGGTTCCCTAGCCACAGGCAAAACAGTTGAAACTGGAGCAGCAGCATGACCAGGTGGTTTGGGGACAGCCAGGAGTCATCAGGCCAGGTATTCCTGAGGCATGATCCTAGGGCTCTCGTCCTCCGGGAGTGGAGGGAGAGAGGGAGAAAGAGAGAATTAAAGGGAGCATACTTAAATTCACACAGGACACTAGATAAGACAGGAGAATTACACTAGATATAACAGACTGACCCTTGCCCCCCCCCCCCCCCTTCCCCCGGCACATAGACTATTGCAGCATAGATACTGGAGACCTAGACAAAGGTGGGTCGGGGGGACAATGTGGCCCCGTTCGATGATACCACCAGACAGGGCCAACCAGGCAGGATATAACCCCACCCACTTTGCTAAAGCACAGCCCCCACACCACTCATTTTCATTAGATCAGATAAGTGTGTTGTAATTGTTGCCAAATAATGACATTAACATATGTTGCTAAGAATGTGACAGTAGGGTGATTCACCTAGCAGGTCTCGAACCCAAGCCTCCAGCACCAATGACGAAAGCCCTAACCACTATTCCAATATCAGATATCTCCAGGGAGTTTATTGGACCAGTATAGTTAGGCCCGTTCCAGAATAAATCCTAACCCCTCCACCTAGGCACTTGTGTAGATCTGAAACAACTTGATAGGTGTCAACAATATGGTGAAAGCACTTTGAAGTAAATCTCAGGTCTGTTAAAAGTACACAATAAAATATTTTATTCATCATGGGGATTCAGGACTATCATTAAAACAGCTTAATATGGCCCACCAACATTAGACAAATATACAGAAAGTCTTTAAATTGCTGAAATAAGTAAATAAAATCAATGATGAGAGAATAGTCCAATTAATTTATACTTTACACGGACATGGTGGTGTAGTAAGTGTGAACATCGGATTACCTTGAACCAAGAGGTTGTGAGATCAAATCCCAGGTATGTACATGTTGAATAAATTACTGATTAGCTGAACATGTACAATTTAAGCAACAGACAGGTGAATGTTCTTACAACTTTCCTATGAAATGTGTCTAGAACATTAATATCTTAAATTCTGAGAACATGGTAACCACGTTCTGGGTAAATTCTATTTGATTCTATTTGAAGGGAATGGTCTCTTGGAAACATTCCTTCACCGGAACATTCCTATGAAAAGGTTAATTAAGGACCTAATGAGAATCCTACGGGGGAAAAAGTTGTAGGAACGTTTGAAATGAGCTGGGAGGTAATCGGGCTTGTGTTTTTATTTTTGCCAAGCACAGACAGTCAGTCTTCCTGTCATCTTAACCCAGATATCTACACTGCAACCCGAGAGGCTTTGATTCTGTTTTTCATTGTGGTATGTCCCTACTCCACCGCCGTAGTGACGCGTTGTTTTATTTTTTACATGGAAAATGGCTGCTTGCAGCCCAGCTCGTGTTGCGGACGGGGTAGAGGAAGGACAGCTTACCGAAGCCGAACCAGAGGATGATCCCTGGGCAGAACTCGGTCCAGTTGTGGAGAGGGATCCGGTAATAAAGCTCTTGAGTCCGGTCAGCGGTTTTGAGCCGCTCACGTGGTCTGAGGACCACCGACTCTCGGCCTCTACTACAAGTGGCATTTCTTTGATGGAGGTCTTGTGCGATGTTCACGGCAACAACCAAGACTTGGTGCTGCATCGGACCTCCATCCCCGTGCCGGACAAAGTCTGTGAATTGAAGGTGAATATTGGATACATGTAGCTAGCTTACTTTGGCGTTCATTTCACACCTCAAAACCGCTTGGCAGAAATGACAATTGTGAGGTTGTTGTTTTTACCTGGCTGATGCCTGCTGCCTATTTGTTTCTAACTGCTAGCAGCAGTTAACCATTTATTCCAAAGTAAAACATATTTAGGCTAGCAAATTAGGTTGATGCACTTAGTTTGATTTAGATATAATCTGAAAGTCGTTTTAGTTTTCTCAGTATGGTATACTAAATGCATTCAGATGCCTACTTTTAAAGGTAGCTGTTTTTATGTGTCCAGGTGGGTCCAGTGGAGGAGCTGTTGAGGGCCAAAGACAAGTTCTCCAGCGACCCTTCAGTGAGCCAGTCCTCCATGCTGGATAGAGTGTTCAACCCCACCGTAGGCGTCCATAAGGGCATCATGTACACCAGCTGGTCCCCCCTGGGCTGTGACGGCAACGGTCTCAGCCTTCTGGCCTCCCTCACCCTAGACCACAAGCTGACCGTCCACAGCAGCACCAAGCGTCTACAGTGGACAGTGGTGGCTGACCTGACCCAGCTGTATGGAGAGAGCCTGGAGAGTAGAGGCTACTCAGTGCAGGGTGGGGAGCCCCCCAAGGCTAACCTCCTGGACCTGGCTGAGCTTCAGAGACGCTACCTCATGCAGACCCCTGTACGGATGGAGTGGTCCAGTGTGTGCACCACGCAGCATGTCCAGACCAACAACAAGTGGAAGGACGTGGGGACGGTGCTGCTGGCCGTGCTGATGGAGAACGGAGACCTGGTGGTGTGGCAGTTCTGCCTGCCCATGCTGGGGAAGGATTCAGTGGTGTCCTGTAACACCATCCAGTCTGGGGTGTCGTCTCCCAGTGTGCTGGCATGGTGGGAGTACGAGCACAGCGGGCGCAAGATGAGCGGACTGATCGTGGGCAGTGCGGTAGGGCCTGTCAAGATCCTGCCTGTCAACTTGAAAGCGGTGAAGGGCTACTTCACCCTGCGCCAGCCAGTGGTCCTGTGGCAGGAGTCAGACCAGATCCCTGTACACAACATCAAGTGTATCTCCCTATTCCACCCCAAACAGAACTGTAACTGTAGCCTGGTGGTGGCAGCCAGGGGCTCCTACCTCTTCTGGTGCCTGCTGCTCATCTCCAAGGCGGGCCTCAACGTGCACAACTCACACGTCACTGGCCTGCACTCCACCCCCATCGTCTCCATGACAGCCAGCCGCCAGGGGGGCTCCATCTACACCTGTTCCCTGGACGGGACGGTCAAGAAGCTCACGCCCATCTTTACCGACATGGCCGTGGCCTTTAAGCAGGAGGAGATCGTGCTGCCAGAAGGCATGGCAGGGCGGAGGATGCATGGCATCGCGGTCAGCCCGAACGGGGCCTACCTGGCCCTGGTCAGTACTGCAGGGATGACCAATGGTCAGCACCTGGTTTCCAGGCCGTACCAGGTCCAGTTTGTGACCCTGAAGACGCCAAACGATGCAGCGGCAGAGCTGCTGGAGTCCCAGGTCCAGAGCCTGTTCAAGCAGACTGACCTGCTGGACCTGGTGCGCTGGAGGGTGCTGAAGGAGAAATGCATTCCTGCTCTGCTGCAGGAGGAGTTGGACAAGAAGGTACACAACACAGGCTCCCCCTACCTGTGGAGGTTAAAACTCTTCCTGGTGCGCGTGCTCTACCAGTCCCTGCAGAAGGCCCCCGTGGAGGCACGCTGGCGCCCCACGCATGAAGACTCCAAGGTGTTTGTGGGGGATGAGGAGCGGGGTGGAGGAGGGGAAGAGGGGGTGTTGAAGCTACAGGACCCAGAATCCCAGGCGTTGGAGGAGAAGATGGGAGAGGTGATGGCGTGGATCGAGGCGGTGGAGGCCCACCTGACCAGGGAGCACATGAAGAGGGTTCTGGGGGAGGTGTACCTTCACACCTGGATCACAGAGAATACCAGTATCCCCACCAGGGGGGTCTGTGACTTCCTCACCTGCGACCCTACATACGAGGACAGGGCTGCCAAGGTTGGACTAGGCTCCCTACACATTTCTAATACCCTATTCCATAGCCTGAGCAATAATCAATTTTTTCAACATTAGGCTAAACCCTGTTGTGCATTATTCAGCACCTCTCACGTCTTGCTGTCTGTACCCCAGGTCCTGATAGGTCACATCCAGAAGAAGATGAACAAGCAGACGTTCCCAGAGTACTGTAGTCTGTGTAAGGAAGTGCTACCGTTCACAGACCGCAAACAGGCTATCTGCTCCAATGGACACATGTGGCTCAGGTAAAGTGTCATCAACCTTATTTGCGTTAACCACGAGTCACCCGATTCCCGTACTCTAAATACTGCAATTTTTTGCTATGCTAGTCCTATGTTTATGCCACAGTTGCCTTCGTATGTCAGTTGGCTTTCATGTTGCAGACAGCATTTTCATAAAATATCATCAATGATATTCTTTTCTACAAAGAATTTCATACAAAATGTTTGCCTGACGATATTCTGAACTTCCCAATACCCTTTTCTGATGCATTTCAGTCACTTCAAACCATACCTCCTTCAGAATGAAATACTTTGACTGATTTGTAGTAGACTGTCAAAGCCCCAATTAAAAAAGTTACCATTGGCCTGATTACATAACTTTATTAAAAAAAATTACATGGTGAGGTTGTGAAAAGGTTTTGATATGAAAATGGGGTTGTGGGCCAAAAAAGTTTGGGAACTCCTGTCCTAGGGATTTCTTGAATAATGATGTCTACTGGGAATTCACTTTCACATATTCTGTTCTTTCCAGTCATTGCAAATGAAGGGAAGAATATGAGCAAAGGAAGCCACTTTAGACTATTGATACCCCTCCCACTCAGTGTCAGTGCCTGTCTGAAGCGTGCCCGTCTCTTTCAGGTGTGTGTTATCCTACCAGGCGTGCCAGACACTCACGTACAGACGCTGCCTGCTGCAGGATAGCATTGCCAGACTGCCAGTGCCTGAGGGTAAGCAGCTAGCGCCACTTTCCACCTCTCTACCTCCTCTCTCACTCCACCCTCTTCTCTCTCCCAGGGCTGTTATTCACTGTCAGCTCTCTCACTCATCCTGCTCCCTCCCTGATCAGCATATCTCCTTATATAGCATTGACAATATATAAGAAAGTACTTTTTTTTCTCCAAAAACTTTTTTCTTTAATTGTCACAGACTGCCTGCATAAACGATTTTCAATAAGCTTAACATTACTGAGTGTTCAAGCTGTTGTCTATTTACTGCTCAAATAGTGGAGCAGATGATTGTGATTGAACAGATGAATCTGATAAAATATTCAATGTTTATTTATTTTCCTCCTACCCTCTTCACTGCAGACCCAGACTGGATCAAGAGGATACTGCAGGGTCCTTGTACATTCTGTGACTCTCCTCTCCTCTAGGACTATAGGACATGCTAGTGGAGAGCCGGGGTTACATTGCCTGCAGCATTTGTGTTTCTGCTCGGACTAGATGGACAATTTTCACAACGGACACCACTATTCCTTATTTTTACCTGTTACTTATAGCCAAGCATAATTGATATATTTAAATGAATTATAGCACATAACCTTATCATTTTCTAAATAAAGATTTTGAATAAACATTTAAAACCCCACTGATATAACTATGGTTTAATAAGAGGAAGTGGAGTGTGTGGAGATGGATTTAACTTTTCTCTCAGAGTTCACAGCCCAATAAGTATTATTTTCCACATCTTGACTGCATTTCCAAACACTTTTGTGTGTTATTCTGTTAGGTAAAAAACGGAGGGGGGACTTGGAGTGTCAGCCCTATTTTGGTCTATTTTTTGCCAAATACATATCCTGACTGACTGAGAAAACAATCTAAATGTACCGGTATCTGTTATTTTAATTGGCAGTGTAAAACAATTTCCATGCTGCATGTAGGAGAATAAAGACTGTCGTTCTCTTAGATGAGGACTTCCGCTACTGTAGACGGAGAGAGGGGGGAGCGCGAGGCAGTGAGAGAGGGATAGAAAGTGTGTTTAAAACTGACGCATGTCTCCCCTGGGGGCTGATTGTAATGAGATTCTACAGTAATGAGGGACAGAGTCGGGCGGCAGGCAGATGTGAAACTAATTCTAATCAAGGGGGGGTTAGAGTTGATATTGTTAAATACAATAAAACCTTTTTTATTTTGGGGAGAACAATGTTCCATGGGGAAGGATGTGTACTCATGATGTGCTCCCGCCTTGCACCTTCCCCCTGTCGCAGAGACATAGATGTCAGTGGCCAGTGATCAAAGATGGAGTTGGACCTGAGAGACTGGGCTAGTAGCAGTACTGCTCTCTATCATGTCCTCTCTCATCCCTTACATCCCCAGCATATCCCCGTGCACAGCCCCAGCCAGGCAGAGAGGTGAGGCTGCTCTGGAGCTAGCCCTGCGTCAGGAAGTGGCCCTGGCTCTTGGTTCTCAACACTTAATGAGATGGCCAGAGTTTTACCCAGAATCCTCAGCCCATTGTCAACACTTTTTCTAGACAGACAGCAGATCTGTTCAGAATTTACATTTATTTGTGGAAATAATGATAATTTGCCTGTTTTCTGCAAAGTGGCTCATTATGTCTGATCTAAGGTTGTCTGGTCGATATAGCGGTAGTATGTGTGACGCTAATGTATTTTGGCGATCCACACTGAAAATGTCTTCAGGTTTTTAATTATTCATTAGGAGCTAGCACTTTGCTAATTATTACCATTCAATATTATTAGACAATGTGCAAACTCTGCAGCATTATATAGAGCATACAGGTTTTTTGATCATGTGATTGGCTCCCAGTAAGCGTGTTTGTCAAGTGGAAGTGGGCCTTCAGGTGAGAATGTTCTTGTCATTGATAGGTGGAGACCAGTGCTGTTAGAGGTTAGCTGTGTTTGGTTGAACCTCCTCCTGCTTTAATAGAATAATCTGTCAAAGAGCATTTCCACCAGTAATTACCGTCTCCCCTCCCTTTCTTCCGCTGTCTTAGCTCTCACAAGACTTCAAAGAGGGATTCTTCTCTATGCATACAATATTTATAGCCTTCATGTCAATGGCTGATCGCACAAAACATGCATAGCACCTTTTCACACTTTATTTAATATGCTATCCCTTTTGTTTATTTAGTTTGAATATGATACAATATCCTGTATCTACTCTTATGTGTACAGATGCATTTTGTAGTACCCAAATATCTCCATCTCCACCCATTTGCACGGCAGTTGCTTCATTTCACTGGGAAATCCTAATGGGATCAAATCCATGTTTCCGTTTGTATTTTTTATGTTTCATGTTGATTTCTCACTTTTGTATTTTTCTGTGTTTTGAGTCTTTTCGATAACTTCAGTCAGCTAATTTTACATTCCCGTCATAGTTTGGAATGGAAGGCCAACGTTGGACAAAGAGTTTCCATTAGAGTGTCTCACCTGGACTACCCAGTTTTCTGTCCTTAAGTCCTATTTGACAGTTGCATGGCAACTAACAGAGTGGACTGTCAACCCAGAGACACTGATCCCTATAGTACCCAAAGATGACAGCACTCACTACTCTCTCATCTGGCTCTGTGAAACCTTGTGTCCTTGTCACAGTGCCGTTTCACAAGTTCAGTGTCTCCTTTATCGCATTTCATTGGGTCGTCTGGACTTTTCCGTGACCCTAAATATTTGTAACCAAGAGTTATATTTTCCTTATGTTGTGTAAATAAACATTTTTGTCTTTGTACATTTTTTTGTTTTTTTCCCATTGAATTAAAGATTCTAATATGTAGTCATAAAAATCGAGTCCTCCGTAGTAATTGTATTACCCTAAACAATGATGTTTGTTTATGCAGGAAATAGACAGTCCCCTAACTTTGAGATAAACATGACTGTCTGCAATGTTTGGACCCCAAAAATAAACACAACATTTTGGAGAACGAACGCTTTTCTGAAGTCACTTCCCTCCGCCGTTCTGCTCACACACTCCAACCCCTGAGAGAATACTTTTCTCTCCTCAGGTTTTAAACTATTCCAAACTAAGGCACATCTTCTAACTTGTCCCTGCTAATGAAGTGAGTCTGTGGGGTTTGTTTCTAGGCAGGCTGTTAACAAGGTCCTTTAACGGGTAGACTCCCCTCTCTCCTCTTCCTGTCCCTAGAGGGGTGGGGGCAGTGACCCGAGACCAGTGGTGGGGATATGTGGAGAGAAGGGGGACGTCCGTCATTAGAGACGCTGCTTGTTCTTGTTGCTAAGCATGGGGCCACTGAAGTGGAACTAATACTGAGCAGTAGCAGCAGAAAGGGCATGAGCAGGGAGGTTTGTGTTTTGCTGCTACATTAATGAAGCTCATTCTCAACACGGGACCCGCCACTCTCAGCCAGAGTTAAATACATCTAAGGGGGTGTTATGTGTGTGGTTTCATGTTGGCTCCACTTAGAGACCAGAATGTCCATCTAACTAATAGGCTTTGTATGATATGGAGTTGATGTGAATGGAGAGTTGTATTGCCCCGTCATTGGTAAGTGAGTCATTTACTGGATCAGTCTGGATGAATCAGATGTCAGTTGAAAAGAGAAGCCTAGCTTATACCTGGCTTTCTTCAGCTTTTTTCTTCTTTGTGTGAGACACAGTACATGTGTTGTAGTTGTAAATCTCGACAGTCGCTTTTTTAGGATGTCTCTCTCCATCACTTATGACACCGTGAGGTGACAGCTCTCGATAATAGTGACAGCGTTGAGTTACAGCTGAGAAAGATTGCCTTCAAGTGTCTGACTCTGGATCCAGAATTGTACCTAGGACGCCTTCCTCTCCTTTTGAAGGCTGAAGGGCTCTTTCTGCCTTTTATATTCCCACATTTCAGCCAAAAGACAAATGGAAATGACTCATTTAAGTGTTTGCTTTAATATCAGTCTTTCAGAGATCAGAATATGTCAAATGCATACACCTCATACCTCACGTATCACACAATGTGTAACAGTCCCTTAAACAGTTTAATAGAATCATAACGGCTGCTTTCCATTACTATATCTGACAAGGGAAACTTAAAGTCACCTTTCTTCTTTGACTAAACTGAATTGTATAGCAAGTGCTGGAAGTAAATACAAAGAGGCTGCTGTCTACTGTATTGTGTCTCGCACATAGGCCTATATCACAGGTTGAAGAGTTCAACTCTTCGACATAGAAATGCTACTGTATCATCTTTGGAAAGATAATCAATCAACAAAGAAGATAAAGTGAGATGCATGTAGAAGGCATTGGCTTACTGTTGGTCTGACTAAAAGTGAAATAGTTTACTGGCAGTGCACATAATCATGAGTGTTTGTGTTTGTTTAAGTGTCTGTTTGGCTGAGAGTGTATGAGAGTATTTCAGGGTTTGGTTATGCAGAAATTATAATTAGTATTTTATGAAAAAAAATGGTAAGAAATACCGGTAATAACTACTGTGCAATACCATTAGAATTCATATGTATGTTTCTTGTTATAAAATATTCATTAAGTTGGTATAAAAAAAAGAACACGGAGCAAGAGTGGGGAGTGTGTGTGTGTGTGTGTGTGTGTAGTGTGAGGTGTGTAGTGTGTGCGTGTGTAGTGTGTAGTGTGTGCAGTGTGTGTGTGGTGTAAGGTGTAGAGTGTGTGGTGTGTAGTGTGTAGTGTGTGGTGTGAGGTGTGAGATGTGTAGTGTGTGGTGTGTGTAGTGTGAGGTGTGGTGTGTGTGTAGCGTGTGGTGTATAGTATGTGTGTAGTGTGTGGTGTGAGGTGTGTAGTGTGTGGTGTGTGTAGTGTGTAGTGTGAGATGTGTGGTGTATGGTGCGTGGTGTGTGTGTAGTGTGTGGTGTATAGTATGTGTAGTGTGTGGTGTGAGGTGTGTAGTGTGTGGTGTGTGTGGTGTGAGATGCGTGGTGTGTGGTGTGTGTAGTGTGTGGTGTGTAGTGTGTGGTGCGTGGTGTGTGTGTAGTGTGTGGTGTATAGTATGTGTGTAGTGTGGTGTGTGTGTAGTGTGTGGTGTGAGGTGTGTAGTGGGTGGTGTGTGTAGTGTGTAGTGTGAGATGTGTGGTGTATGGTGTGTGGTGTGTGTGTAGTGTGTGGTGTATAGTATGTGTGTAGTGTGTGGTGTGAGGTGTGTAGTGTGTGGTGTGTGTAGTGTGTGGTGTGAGATGCGTGGTGTGTGGTGCGTGGTGTGTGTGTAGTGTCTGGTGTGTAGTGTGTGGTGCGTGGTGTGTGTGTGTAGTGTGTGGTGTATAGTATGTGTGTAGTGTGGTGTGTGTGTAGTGTGTGGTGTGAGGTGCGTGGTGTGTGGTGTGTGTGTAGTGTGTGGTGTATAGTACGTGTGTAGTGTGTGGTGTGAGGTGTGTAGTGTGAGGTGTGTAGTGTGGTGTGTGTGTAGTGTGTGGTGCGTGGTCTGTCTGTGTAGTGTGTGGTGTATGTGTGCGTAGTGTGTATGTGTGTGTAGTGTGTGGTGTGTGTTTTGGAAAGTGGTGGTAGGTCCACATCGCCTATCGCGCAAGAAAGCTACTGACAAAACCCTTGGATTGAATATCTGACATTAACAAAAGCAGCAGCAATAGCATCTTCCTCCCGTTGTTTTTTCAACCATCCCCTCCTCACTCCCTCCCTCCTTCTCTGCCTGAGGTGATATGAGTCCCCCTGTTCACCCGGTCTCCCCATCTCTCACATTCTTTCTCCTTCTCTCTCTCGCCCATCCCTACCTTTCTCTCCCTCATTTCCCCTTCGTTCCATCTACCCAAATTAAGAAATTAATGAGGGATAGGTTCTTTACCAACTGCCCCCGCAATGTTTACCACTGATGAAATTATAATGTAGGCCTGCTGTATTATTTATAAGCCAATTAGGGGAAGTGTTACTTGATTTGATGGGGAGCCGACACACAGAGTACATTTAACTAATAGAGAGAAAGAGAGTAGAGGAGAGGAAGGAGGGAACGAGAGAGAGAGGACAGCTGAGGCTGATGATTCCGTACGATGCTCTAGGATTACGTGGCTAATTGCCCTGCTTTATCTGTCTGTCACGGATAGCCATGCATATTTCAACGTTCCCAAACACTTTGATTGTTTGCACTCGTGTTGGTGCTGTAACAAGTAGAGCAGAGGCCAGAGTGGAGTGTAGTTAAAAACTGGCAGCAGGGGAGCTCGGATGGGGCATGGGGCAAGCGAGGGGGGAGTTGGGGGGCTATACAAAACTCTGTCATTGTGACAAGTGCAGGGGAAGTTTTGAGAGGGAGGAAAGGGCACAAATGTATGAAAAGCATACTTTAATCAATCAATCAAATGTATTTATAAAGCCCTTTTTACACCAGCAGATATCACAAAGTTCTTATACAGAAACCCAGCCTAAAACCCCAAACAACAAATTCATCTTAAAGGGATAGTTCACCTAAATTACAAAAAAGTATTTTCTTACTCTGTGAGCAGTCCATGGACAAGGTATGACAGCAATCCATGCTTTGGTTTAGTTTCCCTGGCACTGTTTCCATATGCTGTCATTTTAGCATATGTGGCACAAATCCTATTCAAGTCCTGGTACCAATATTAGCATTTTTCGTGTGTGATGTTGAGCCATGTTGAACCAAAGGGCCTCAAAACTGTAGACAGGGATAAATAATGTATTTTATCTAAATGTGTCCTTATATTTTCCCTTGTTGGCGTCCACATGGACATCTAGAAGTTTAGTATGTTTTAAATGTGTGCCACCCCCTGCTGTAACAATCTAACATTCTGCTGGAGCCCCAAAGGATAGCTCAGAGGAAGGAGCATCTCTCTCTGACTGATCAGCTATTTGAAAGTCGATCAGACACTTATGCAAAGGAGAGGAAACTGGAGCAAAGGCATGGTTAATTATCTGATGAGGGAAGTTTATCTGAACGGTTTATTTTCCTCTCCTCTTTTATCCTGCAGGATCACATGGCACCTCTTTACATAACAAAAGAGCTACCTGGCTGACCTGCTTCAGTTAAGCTACATCCTGATCCGCGCGCATGCACAAGCACACACACACTCATCTTGTGTCATCCCAGGCACGCCTGGTCTGAGAGAGGCTGTCTTAATTAAATAGGAAATCTAACTTCTGTACTCTAAATTATAACTCTCTGACGACAGTATCTGAATTGAATATCGAAGCTGCTTTGGATGGAAACAGTGTCCACAAGCACAGCTCATGCACATGTAAACCAAGACCTGGCTGTTGGGTCTTACCAAAATATTGATACAGCAGTCTAATTAATTCACAATTAAAAGTATTAACAGAGGCTTTGTGTGCTGGCAGAGGCCGGGTTTCCTCCTTTAGGGAATGAGGGGTAAGAGGATCCACCCTATGTGCCAGGCCATCCTTGTCCTCCAATCTCTCCTATAGGACTGGTTTCTCCATTAGAACACCTAGGGTTCCTTCAAAATGGCTTCCTACTCCCTATATAGTGCCATACTTTTGACCAGAGCCCTATGGTCACTATAATGCACTATATAGGGTGTCATTTCAGACCTAGACAAGGGCCCTACACACGGGCACACACGTCACCATGTTGACTTATTCATCCCTCCTAAAGCCCATGTAACGGGATAGCCGTTAATTAATGTAGCTGTCGGGTAAATGGTTGCTGCCGGTCAGATCAACATCCTCCCGTTCCATCAGTAACATTATCAAAGCCTTGTTTTCATGCCAGGCCTTGGGCTCAATTAAGATAATGTTATGCAAACGAGGTCTCCCTCCATTAGCCTCATCACTGAAGGGCCCTTAATGGCATCATTGGGGCACTCCAAAGGACAATTACTATGGCACCGCCCGCACCTATCAGATCCCCCATCATCTCTAAATGTGGCATCACAGTCTTGAGTCATAACTGGAGGGTGAGGAGTCACGGCAGGGAATCGACCCAGGTGGGTGTCAGCTGGGGAGCAGGGACTGTGTTGCTAGGTGGAGGTAGGACAAATAATCCACCTGTAGTCTGGGGAGCAGGAACTGTGTTGCTAGGTGGATGTAGGACAAACAGTCCACTTGTAGTCGGGGGAGCAGGGATTGAAGGTGAAAAGGGTTTAATTATGGCTAACCTAAAAAGCTTGTTCCTCTTTCTATCAATCAACAATTTAATATTTTGTAAGCTTACATCCACAGAGAGGATAGTAGGTGCATCCTTTGAATTAATATGAGGACTGTCTGGACCATAGACATTAAGGTCTGGACTAACGAAATATTAGTATTACACAATCACATTTTAAAAATAGGCTCTAAGATGCTGATTCTACTTGCTCTCCCAAAAGAGTAATAACCACCATCTCTACAAAACTAAAGGCATTAGCATGCTTCAGTTCGGCTGGCGGCTAGCCGAACAAGTGTGCTCGCACACTCACAAGACATTCAAATCAAATCAAATCAAATTGTATTTGTCATATGCCCCCGAATACAACAGGAGTAGACCTTACAGTGAAATGCTTACTTACAAGCCCTTAACCAACAACGCAGTTTTAAGAAAATACCCCCCAAAAAGAAAGAGATGAAAATAACTAGTAATTAAAGAGCAGCAGTAAAATAACAATAGCGAGGCTATATACAGGGGGTACCAGTACAGAGTCAATGTACGGGGGCACCAGTTAGTTGAGGTAATTGAGGTAATATGTACATGTAGGTAGAGTTATTAAAGTGACTATGCATAGATAATAACAGAGAGTAGCAGCAGCATAAAAGAGGAGGAGGAAATCCAAAAAGTCTGGGTAGCCATTTGATTAAATGTTCAGGAGTCTTATGGCTTGGGGGTAGAAGCTGTTTAGAAGCCTCTTCGACCTAGACTTGCCGTGCGGTAGCAGAGAGAACAATCTATGACTAGGGTGTCTGGAGTCTTTGACAATTTTTAGGGCCTTTCTCTGACACCGCCTGGTATAGAGGTCCTGGATGGCAGGAAGGTTGGCCCCGGTGATGTACTGGGCAATACGCACTACCCTCTGTAGTGCCTTGCAGTCGGAGGCTGAGTAGTTCCCATACCAGGCAGTGATGCAACCCTTCAGGAAGCTCTCAATGGTGCAGCTGTAGAATCTTTTGAGGATCTGAGGAGCCATGCCAAATCTTTTCAGTCTCCTGAGGGGGAATAGGTTTTGTCGTGCCCCCTTCACGACTGTCTTGGTGTGCTTGGACCATGTTACTTTGTTGGTGATGTGGACGCCAAAGAAACTTGAAGCTCTCAACCTGCTCCACTGCAGCCCCGTCAATGAGAATGCGGGCGTGCTCGGTACTCTTTGTCCTGTAGTCCACACCCATCTCCTTTGTCTTGATCACGTTGAAGGAGAGGTTGTTGTCCTGGCACCACACGGTCAGGTCTCTGACCTCCTCCCTATAGGCTGTCTCATCATTGTCGGTGATCAGGCCTACCACTGTTGTGTCATCGGCAAACTTAATGATGGTGTTGGAGTTGTGCCTGGCCATGCAGTCATGAGTGAACAGTGAGTACAGGAGGGGACTGAGCACGCACCCCTGAGGGGCCCCTGTGTTGAGGATCAGCATGGCTGATGTGTTGTTACCTACCCATACCACCTGGGAGCGGCCCGTCGGGAAGTCCAGGATCCAGTTGTAGAGGGAGGTGTTTAGTCCCAGGGTCCTTAGCTTAGTGATGAGCTTTGAGGGCACTATGGTGTTGAACGCTGAGCTGTAGTCAATGAATAGCATTCTCACATAGGTGTACCTTTTGTCCAGGTGGGAAACGGCAGTATGGAGGGAAATAGAGATTGCATCATATGACCAGCCTTTCAAAGCATTTCATGGCTACAGACATGAGTGCTACGGGTCGGTAGTCATTTAGGCAGGTTACCTTACTGTTCTTGGGCACAGGGACTATGATGGTCTGCTTGAAACATGTTGACATTACAGACTCAGACAGGGAGAGGTTGAAAATGTCAGTGAAGACACTTGCCAGTTGGTCAGTGCATGCTATGAGTACACGTCCTGGTAATCCGTCTGGCCCTGCGGCCTTGTGAATGTTGACCTGTTTGAAAGTCTTACTCACATCGGCTACGGAGAGCGTGAACACACAGTCGTCCAGAACAGCTGATGCTCTCATGCATGCTCTCATACAGTGTTACTTGCCTCGAAGCAAGGATATAAGTTATTTAGCTCGTCTGGTAGGCTTGTGTCACTGGGAAGCTCTCGACTGTGCTTCCCTTTGTTGTCTGTAATAGTTTGCAAGCCCTGCCACATCCGACGAGCGTCGAAGTAGGTGTAGTATGATTCGATCTTAGTCCTGTTTCTTATAAGCTTCTAGGTTAGAGTCTCGCTCCTTGAAAGCGGCAGCTCTTCCGTTTAGATCAGTGCGAACGTTGCCTGTAATCCATGGCTTCTGGTTGGGGTATGTACGTACAGTCACTGTGGGGACGACATCATTGATGCACTGATGTGGTGTAGTTCTCACTGCCATCGGAAGAATCCCAGAACATATACCAGTCTGTGCTAGCAAAACATTCCTGTTGTAAAGGTGGTCTAGAGTTTTTTGCCCTCTGGTTGCACATTTAACATGCTGATAGAAATTTGGTAAAACTGATTTAAGTTTCCCTGCATTAAAGTCCCCGGCCACTAAGAGTGCCAGCCACTTTCTCGCTTGAAAGCCCGAGAAAAAATAAGCAATAGTACTGTTTGTCCATTTTGAGATGCCGTAACCAGTATACATTTCCTCAAAATAAAGATAACTCAAGAAATCTGTCATTAATCTTAATTGCGCAATTTTTTGTCTTTCTAAGATGTTTGGTGCCATATTTCTCAATGAAAACATTTGCATGAAATCGAGTCGTCGCTCATTGAAAGACAACAAAGACTACTGAAGAATCACTACTGTTGACCAATCAACGACGAAGGGACGTAGACTTCGGCTCAGGACTTCGGCTTGCCTAAAAAAAATAATTGTGTGCCCAAACAACTGGGGAAAAAACTAACCCAAAACGAGAAACAAACGTCACAAAATGTCTCCATAATATATGCACAAACTTTGTCAAACTTTTTCTGCTGGGAAGCATGCAGACACCTTAAGACATCCTGTCAGTTCTCACCTCCACCTCCACATCTTACACTTACTTCACATCCACCTAGCTAGCAGAGGCTAAGCTGACCAGGTGTCTATCTTGACCCTGGTTTAATGATTCCTCTGATACACATTGAGGCACATCATTCCACAACATAGCACAGCTTTGCAGCTGAAGGCCCACAAACCTCCCTCCTACCTCTCAGAGAAAAGACTGTGTGTGAGCGTGGCTCCTTGGGAATTTTAAGAGTCAAGCCCCTCTAAATCTCCCTGTTTCTACTTTGAAAAATCAATACCATAAATATCCTGTGTGTCCCTCTCGCCTCTGCCGTCAGACCAGCACATCCCTCACATCCAGGTCACTGGAGCGGTGAATTTCACCCTCACCTCGGGCTATGTTTAAAATAATCCCTGTTTTTGGGCTTTAAATGGCCAAGGATCTCAGGTGTAGCTTTTGAAACAGGGAGGGGAGAGGGAGAGTCATGTTTAACATATGCTAATGGTGAGTGCCAATGGCTAAGTCCTGGCATCGACCCGCGTAGTGTGTGATTAGGGTAGTGAAGCTGAGCCTATCCTAGAAACAGATCGAACAGCCAAAACTCTCAATATGGATGCGCCTGTGCTCACAGCAGCTCACTGCCAGCCACATCCAGCTGCTTCTATTGATTTCTGCCCTCAATTATATAATGGAAGCTCTGTTCAGGATTTGAGCTAAAATCACATAGTTTGGAGAGCCAACGTCTCCCATAAATCAAGCGTTTTCCCTCATATCAAATTGGATTTTTATCGACAGTGTTTGACAGCCTCTACGGAGACCTGTGTGTGTGTGTGTGTGTGTGCGTGTGTGTGTGTGTGTGTGTGTGTGTGTGTGTGTGTGTGTGTGTGTGTGTGTGTGTGTGTGTGTGTGTGTGTGTGTGTGTGTGTGTGTGTGTGTGTGTGTGTGTCTTTCAGTCAAAATTAAATGTTATTTTTAGTTGAGTTCTAGGAACAGAAAGAGGAATTGACTTGAAACTTGATCATGCAGTTCAGCAGGCCACATCTGAGGCCTTTACAACAAATATGTTTTTCAAACCCTTGCATTAGTTCTCCTACACACAGCTCTCATTTATAATTGGAGAAAATACATGTTTTGGCTGTTTGTTTGGGCTTTTGATACCTACTAATACAACTTTATTCTATTGTTATTAAAGTCCTCTGAATGAGGATAGTCTCTGTTTTTAGTTAGATGAACAAATCAAATACATTTCATGCACACCTGTGTTATATTTCCATTTCAGGGGTTTTTGGTATTTCCTGTGATAGTCAGACAAACTAATTGCCACAAACTGTCAATTTCTATTGCCATACCCATCCACGTTCATTTAAGGCGACTCGGGACAAAATGTTAAGAAGATGAAATAATGAAAAGTTATAGCACTTGCCCCCGTGCCTCCTGGGAATTTAAACTGAGAGTAACTGATACACAGACAATCCAGTAAACTGACAGGTATAAGCTCTGTACCTTTCCAGAGTGTCCTGCTCATTGACAGCCTCGACCCCATTTCAACTCACTGTCCTTTCTGCAAATGAGACCACCATCATTATCACATAGTGCCATCAGACACCTGAGGAAGACAGGTGGGGGGGTGGGGGGTGGGGGTGGTAACCGGAGTCGGAGATGCTAATCTAGCTACGCCAGGGTTTTTGGAGGATAATTGTAGCCCTGCCGCAGCTCAGGTGATGATGCAAAAGATCCACACGAGTTAAGACCCCCCCAAGATGCTCTGTTTTACTGCTCTTCTTCCTCTTCCATCCATTCCCTCTCGCCCCCCCCCCGCCTACCCCTCGCTCTATCTACCTCTTCTGTATGAATATTCTCTGGCACGCCTAACAAACCCATGGTAAGAGGCGGTGGCTAGGCAGTGGGGAAGGGTCGCGGGCGTAGCTTTAGCTGGAGTAATGAGGCCTAATCCCCTGCTGACTAGGGCCTGTTTAAACAGCTACTGCCTGAGCCACCCAGTAATGGAGTAATTAACCCCAGCGCCCTCTCCTGCCCAGCAGCTCTACACCTCCACCAAGTCTTCTCAGCACCAGCAGCCTCAGCAGCACTACATCTCAACTACCCCTACTCTACACAGCTCCATCAGCCCCTGTTCCAGCCTCAACCACAGAGAATGATAGAGTAAGGGAAAACTGCAAGTGATGGGATGAGAGAGGATCAATGTTGAGGAGAGATAGATAAGGTAGAGAATAACCAACGAGAAGGACATCAATACTATATCCCTCACTAACAGGTTCATATATCCTCCAGGTATACAGTGTGAGAGGTAGGACTGTACAGTTAGTGTTGAAGTATTAGCATGGTAATGATGGTTAATGGTTCAGGGCTCCCTATTAACACTGTCATGATGATAAGTACGTACATGTTGTCGATGTCTATTACAGGCCAGAACAGGCACAGACAGCTATCCAGGTACAAAGCACATCTCCACTGATCTGTTTTCCATCAAATCCGACACAACATTTTCCTTGTATTTGCTTTTAGTGGGCTCACAAAAACAATGAGGCACAATCCAACAGCGTACACAACACACAATATCCCAGTGTGCCAATAGAAAAAGCCTTGTATGTGTCTGCTACTATCTCCAGCTGGCTTTTGCAGAGAGAGGCACGGGCGTTTGAAGAAAGCAGCCACCACACATTATGCTAGATGAAATGCTATCCTGCGTGGTCGCTGAATGGTTTGTGTCATTAAGAGAACACGTCAAATAGAGAACTGAACGCACTCATAAACCTGCCTGGCGTTGCTTCTCTGAGGGAAGGCAAGATTAAGGGAATGTTCAGAGGCTCTTGTCTGTCAAGACTTGAAAGATCCCAGCGACACTCCTTGTATCTGCCGGCACGGCGACCAAATCGTGCACACTCTGCCGCCTCTGTGGCTGTCAAAGCTGTTCTGACATCCCCTTTATCAGGTATACAAGCTTTAATCCAGACACAGATAAATAAATCAACACATACAGGGGCTGCTGCTCTCCTTAGCACCTCCTGGTGGCGGGGCAAGAGAACAACAAGGAATGGGTCTTTTTGGTGCCAGAACATCATTAGTACTGCTGGAGGTGACAACAAAGACAGGGCCAATTACATTGTACATAATTGGTGATGAATGCATAATAATCAACGGCAGTAGACTCAGACAGGCAGAGTACTGGATTAACGAGCAAATGAGTAAAGCAATATCAATTCCAATGAGTTCCACACGCCTGAAGAAAATAACCTGGAAAAGAAAGACAGCGTCTGTGGCATCAGACAGGATCTCAGCAAATTGGGCTCATCTCCACCCGTGTGGCTTGTGGCATGAAAGAAAACGGAATTGAATTTCAAAGTGTATCTATCAGCTTGTACAAACAGAGGAATGTGTTGCGTTCCCCATTTTTCGGCGGTGGAGAATCTAGAGATCCATTTTGACGCCGGGCGCAACATCTGGAGGAGACAGACGAGAGAAAATAGAAAGAACAGAGAGGGATAAATTAGAGCTGACAAGCCGACATGCAGGCAGACACACAGCACATCAGAGCCCAGAGCTGGATGGACGTATCAGGCCTGTTTGGATACCACAATCCTAACTCTGAAAACACACACCAGAGAGGGTTGTCTGTTTGTCTGCAGAAGCAATCTGAGAAATTGACAATGAAACACCAAAGAAGGAGAGAACGGGGAGGAAGAACAACATGTGCCCCGATATGAGTATCATAAGTTAGTCAGAAGTGACTTTTCAGAACGGGAGAAAACCCCAGGAAAGACACTCTTTTTGTGTATCTGTCTGGATGTATTTCAGTAGATTCTTTTTATTTAGTTTTAACAGTGAAAGTGAAGCAGACAGAGATCAGCAGCAACCAAAATGATGTCTGAGCTGAAAAGTGAGATCTGTTGTTTCATTGTTCTGTTTGTTTGTTTGTTTGTTTTGAAGACGGGTCTAGCAGTGGAAGCACATCCCTTTCAGAATACAAAAGATGCCTCAGAGGCAATGTAAGTGCATTTTTATGCTGATGGCTGCATGACACGAATAGGGGTGAAACTGCTAGTCTGCTCAGTGAGAGTAGACAGAGCAGGTACAGTGAGGAGAATAACTGAAAAGGATGGAGATAATACATCTAATAGAAAAAATATGAGAAGATGAGAGGACAAAAAAAATCATTTATTTCCTATAAGAGTAGTGGTGGATTACCCAGGGGGCCCTGTAAGTTGTGAAAAATTAAAGGAGACGGATTCAAACTGTCCAATTTCCACATCAAACAAGCCATGGCTCCATGCTCCTGGAGAGGCTGTTTCACACACTGCCTAGCCTCAGTTAGGTGCCCCACCCAGCCCCCCTCCCTAGTCCTTCCAACACCACCACGGTTTTATACCCCGCTACCGGTTGATATTCTCCATTTCCTCAGTAACCCGCTCCCTCTCCAATTCCCCTAAGCACTGTACTGGTTACACTAGCCACTGTCTTTCCCCTGTCTAATTATACCCTTGTGAGTCTATTAATCAACTTGTGAATTATTTAAGAAGGAGTGCTCTTCTGCCTGTAACTTGGTTTGACACTGTGAGAGAGAGAGGAGAAAGGGGGACAAGGTGGGGGAATGAGAGAGTTAGAGAAAGATGAGGGAGGAAGGACGGGTGGGTCGAAAGAAAGAAAGAAAGATAGAGAGGAAGGGAGGGAGGGAGGGAAAGGGATATGGAGAGAGAGATGGAATCAGGGTCTCCCGCATTGGCATGTCCCTCAGGACCACCCTGCCTCTGCCACTCTGTGCAGCGCGGCGCCAGACGAGACAAACCTCCGTCAACATTCACTCTGTTTTTTCCACCCTCTGTTTTCATGCATAAGTTTTCATCACAAACAGGAATTCATGAATATATGGAGTGATACAGTGAGAAAGAGAGAAAGAGAGATGGGAGAAAGACAAAGAAAAAACAGAGAAATGGGGAAGGCGAGAAGAAGAGATATTGTCAGAGGGCCACAGAGCGCCAAAAAAAGAAATGTAGATGGCAACACACATTACAAACACACACACACACACACACACACACACACACACACACACACACACACACACACACACACACACACACACACACACACACACACACACACACACACACACACACACATATATATATATTACAGGGTGAATGGGCACCTCCAGTGTTTGACAGGGGCCTGGCTGCGTCTCCTCTATGCAGGTGTGTGTGCTGCTGTGCTGGTTGTTAGCATGCTGTATCCCCACACTCCCACGGTCCTCTGCTCCTGCTAATTTTATCAGCTGAGAGGTGTGTTACCTCCTTAATGACTCCCATTACCACTGCCACCCACCAAAAGCAGCCAGGGCAAAAAGAAAACATCCTCGTAAGTGAGATCATTATTATTTTCATAATGCTACGTGCTCTCTGTCGGACCCCTGGTGCATAACACAATGCCCACAGAATTATAATGAATACGGTCAGAGGTTTTCGATAAATAAGTGAGTTTGTTTCACCGAATGTAAGACGGTCTACTTGCTCAGTAAATGTGTGTGTATGTGAGAAAGGAGTGTAATAATTCAGAGATTATGTCAAATTTAAAATTGTAGGCTTCATCTAGTGTGTGTGTGTGTGTGTGTGTGTGTGTGTGTGTGTGTGTGTGTGTGTGTGTGTGTGTGTGTGTGTGTGTGTGTGTGTGTGTGTGTGTGTGTGTGCGTGCGTGCGTGCGTGCGTGCGTGTTTTTGAGACAAAGAAAGACAGTATGTGTGAGTGTGTATCAGTTTGTATCCGTGGGGGTCATTGTTGTCTCCATCAGTGTGTCTGGGACCAGGATCTCTCATTGTGCCTGAGGTGGGCTGGTAGCTGGTAGCTGGTGGCTAGTATTGGTGGCTACTGGCTGGTGGCTGGTGGTTGGTGGTTGGTGGTTGGTGGTTGGTGGTTGGTGGTTGGTGGCTGGTGGCTGGTGGCTGGTGGCTGGTGGCTGGTGGCTGGTGGCTGGTGGCTGGTGGCTGGTGGCTGGTGGTTGGTGTCAGAGTGGAGGAGGCAAATGTGGTTCCACACCAGGCCATCGCTCTGGGATGTTTAATAAATTAATAAAAGTTGCTCAAGGGAGTGCTGCTTGGGAATGCTCTGAGAATGGTCGTGGTTGGCCCTCTCCTCCGCCCCGCGGTCTCTCGGGGGCCCATCCGTGTTTGCTTTAACTAACTAGCTGTGACTGAGGAGAGTAGGCTTTAGAACTCTACAGGAAGGCCTAGTGGGAGGCTGATGGCGGTGGATGGAGGGACAGAGGAAGGAGAAGAGACACTGGAGAGACCAGAGGGTGAGACAAAGTACAAGTGGACAGAAGAGGAAGAAAGACAAAAAAACAGTGGTGATGAGACTTGTTTGTAGCCTAAATTAATATTATCATTATTTAACAGTTACTTTACACAACAGATCTGTTTTGTTTTTTTTGTCCAGCGATATGTTCCAATTAAACACAAAGAAAAAGTCTTGCGTTCCTAAAATCTAGAGAGAATCTGCATATTTTCATCTCCTTTCAGGAAAAACAAAGGGAAAAATTTAAATATATTATAATCTCTTAAATATCCTTTTAAAAATAAACAAGACAAACAAAAACAAAACACAACAAAAAAGCCCTTCTCTTCTGTCTCTTCCAATTTATCTCTATTTCTCTTCTATCTCTTTTGGCTGATGAATCTCTGAGGAGGAGAAGCAGAGAGGGAAGTCATTTGCATATAAACTGTGAGAGGCAGGGATTGTCATCGGCGGCACATTAGACGCAAGGAGCGCGAAGGGAGACGATTTCCATGTGCAAATTTCAGCCTCGCCAAACTCTGTGTGCATTATTATTTCATCAGCGCCTAGGAAGCGTCCCTCTGTTCCGAAAGCCCAAGTCCCCGCGGACACTTGAAGATTCCGACCAAATCCCTCCACCTAACTTCTCCCCCACCAGCCCCCACTAACTGTCTGTTTACACTAGGTCCATGACGTTGAAAGAGTCGACCGCCCCAGAAATGGGCAGGGATCAGATCACAGGGAAGTCCAGGAATAGCGAGACAACAGGTGCGACCAGCGACATTGGTGTTCCACACATTAATTGCTTGTAAACTGTGAGACTGGAGGCTAGCAGGCTTTCAAGTTTTAAAGGAGATTACAGCCAATTAGTGGGGCCTCTGAAACCGTGGGCTGCCTGGGGAATAAATGCTGATTCCTAATGTGGGGCAGCGAAGAGCAACAAAGGAACAGCCACAGTCTCCCGTTTGGAAACACACACTTTGTACATGTGGGACGGAGCAATTTAGTAACACACACTCACACAAACATGCCAGTGCAAAAAATTCCAAAAAATATACAGATTGATAGCAGCAGTTGATGAAAGTGCTGTTGCGACATTAAAAATGCATGGAGTAATACTGAATACATCAACACACACACACACACACACACACACACACACACACACACACACACACACACACACACACACACACACACACACACACACACACACACACACACACACACACACACACACACACACACTCCAAAGAGTCAGATGGAGAGAGACAATGAGATAAATATGTTTTAAAAGGTGAAGGGAACGTTTGTGGGTTGGGGTACTTATTTCATCCTTTTAAATCAATTTGTCAAATTCTCTTAGGGCTGTGTTACCCAGAGAAGTCGGTGTTTCCCTGTTAACTGCTATCTTTAATGTCTTTGTCTGACGTGCTCCACCGTACCACGGCACACTAGAGACTGAGCACAAGGTGATGCAGAGCCCCGATCCCACGTGGAGAGACTCACTGAATGATTTCAGTCTCTGTTGCATGTGTACCCTTCTTCCACCCTGTGCCCCTGTTAAGCAGATGTATGGCCAATGTTCTAGACTCCAGCCTCAGTCTAATGATACTGCATCTCCCATCTGTGGAGGCTAAATGACTGTGCTAGAGAGGGTTTCTACCACAGGAGAGATCAGGTAGAAGCTAATAAAAAAAACTGAGGCCCTAACATGACAAAGAGGGAGAGAAGCCACTATAGAAACAAAGGCAGAAAGCAGTGGCACTTTATCACACGTACTTCCCCTCTCTCTCTCTGTGTCTCTGCTGCACCAGGGGAGTATTTGTTGTGAGCGTGACCCTCTCAGGAAAGTTAACAGCTGTTTCCAGTCAGCTTTAGGGGTGACAACAACCATCTTTCACCGTGATGGTCCTCGCCTTTAATGCATCGCAATTAACCACTTCCTAATTAGAACTAATGACTGTCTCGTTAAGCTCTCCACAGCTAATTGCTAAACTGAACCACAAGCAGAGAAAAGCCACGAGGAGGCAGAGAAAAAAATGAATAGGAGAGTTGTGAAAAGGAGGGCTGTCCAGAGGAAGCTGTTGGATATGAACCTCCTTATCAAACTGCATATTTAATTAGTGATGATCAATACTCAAGGCGATGGTTTTATCGCAGTTTATACGTCTATCAAGCATCATAAATACTTAATGCTTTAAAAAAGTCTGCTGCCCCCCCCCCCCCCCCCCCCCCCCCCCAAATGTATATTCCCCAAGTTTACGGTAATCAGGCAAATCAGATATGATTAATTATAAATTAAACTATTATAGCAGCGTGCTTCAGAACCTCACGTTCACAAATTGCATCCATAACTGGGGTTGCAGATAGATGTGATCGCCTGGTAGTTCTGCTTCCAGAGCGGAGCAGGGTTCTCTGGGCCTGGCTTATTCACATGCAGGGGCCATTCTGATTCAACAGCACCCTGTAGTTGAATTTAGATTTTAAAATAAGACTCCAATAGACGGAGAATCAGATGATTTCCAGCATATCTGATAGTTTCCGCCTCACCTTGCCTTTGAAAATTCTACCCGAGCCCCGTGCCGAGCACATCTCATTAAAGCTGATCCTCGAATGACAGAAAAAATAACAGAGGGGGAGAAAAATGAAGTGAGAGAAAATACAACAACATCCCCAGATTTATCCTCTTTGCCCAGGACAGAGAGAGAGAGAGAGAGAGAGGGGGGGGGGGGAACCAGGTTCCGTGCCTCCCAGCCTCGCAGGCGACCGCGGGGGACCAGGAGCCACACAAGGAAAGTGTGACAGTCACACCACGTTAGCACAATGACTGGAAACCCGCATACTTGGGATTTGTTCCCTAAAAATACTCTTTACACCAAGAAGAGCCACCCAGGAACCCATCTCAAACCACGCTGCCTGAGGACTATGCCCCCCAAACCCTCCTAACGGGATAATATGCTCACTGGAAACAATAGAGTTATTCTGGTGCGGAGTGGGATTGAGCGGTGGCATCCCGGGGCAGAGGGCTGGAGGAAGGGGGTGTCAGGGAGGTGTAGGGGTAGGAGGGGGTGCTCTAATGGGCTTGGGGAGGCTGCCAGGGCCTGTTGGAGGCCCACAGGAGGCCCTCCTCTCCTAGCCTGTGGTCTTGCCTTGGGCAGGCCTGCCACAGCAGCAGTCAGGTGGGCTGACAGACTTGAGGGAGGCAGAGGGGCCCGCCCCATGAGGGCTGCCATCAACCCCCTCCCTCCTCCGCCACACAGATGTTATGGTATGGGGAGCAACAAGCTGTGGTGTGTACTAACAAAGACAGTGTGATTTGCCCGACATTCATTTTCAATGGAAGACATCAAAATAGAAAGAACTGAGAGACAGTATGTACAATCACACGTTTGGCAATAACATAATTATTATATTGTATATTGTTCCCAAGTAAAAAAGTGCAATATTTTTATGTGACAAAATTACATGCCTTGAGCTCTTGTATGTTTTAATTCACATTTTAAGCATGTGTTTACGCTCGCCCTGCAAGATTAAACGTGTAATGTTTTCTCATGCAACATGGAGAGGACTTTGAAGTTTAGTGTTCATATTAATAAATTCATATCAAATAATTTATGGTTATTTATCGACATGAATAAAAAATGAATTTGCGTCTACCTCCTAACTCGAATGCATGTTTAAAGTATAGCATTTATGTGTGTGGTCAGCCCAACAGTCGTGTATTGACACACACACATTTATGAAGTCCACTACCATGTCAGTTTTGGACTTGGACACTGCTGCCCTGTAACCTCTCCACCCCTACAACCCTAGGAGGTGTAGATCAGGGCGGGCAGACCCAGCTTTCTCCTCCTGACCGAGGCTTGGGTCTGTGTGTGGAGCCTCTGGTATGACTCTCAGCAGGGGGAAAATGCAGCTTTATCAACGCTGCTCAAACATTCATTACACAGCTCTCCTGCAGCGTGTTCCAAAGGGAGACAATGCTGCCTCTCCAGCCTCTCCAGCTCTCAGACTCTCACTAAAGCACCCTATTTACACAGAGATGGCAGGGAGGAAACTTCAAAGTTAGGGCCCGGGGTCCAGATCCACACATATCACAGTGGAGGGACACCACGGGAGCAGAACTCTCTATTCAGCTGGGAGGTCATTACGGGGCCATGTTTACGTCCAACCACTGATGTCTGTTGCTGTTTTAACATTTGGAATTTGCTGCTGCTGCTGCATGCATCCACCGCAGCCAAACTACGTTATGTGGTGGTGTGTGTGTGTGCTGTTGCTATAGCTGTGGTTTTTGTTGGTAGTAATGAGAGAGACACAGTAGACAGGGGATGACCATGTGAGAGATTATTGTGATTTTATCTCCTGCAGAGCAGAGTGTCTGTTGAGAGTCAGGCTAAATGTTTCAAACGTTAGTGAGAATAAGACCACTCAATGTACTGTAGAATGATACTATAATCATACTAATCACACTATAGAATGAATCACACTATAGAATGATACTATAATCATACTAATCACACTATAGAATGAATCACACTATAGAATGATACTATAATCATACTAATCACACTATAGAATGATACTATAATCATACTAATCACACTATAGAATGAATCACACTATAGAATGATACTATAATCATACTAATCACACTATAGAATGATACTATAATCATACTAATCACACTATAGAATGATACTCTAATCATACTAATCACACTATAGAATGAAGTGCATGTAGGGTAGCATGGCTTGGTTAGGGCTGCTACATACTGGTACAGATAATTGGCAGCAATTAAATAGATAAATTATTCAACAAGTCACTTCAAATGGCTTATTTATCGCATTAGACTATAATCAAATACCTTCAATGTAGTATATAGTGACAAATAATGTCCTCCTCTTGAAGACCCATGGGTTTAATATCTCAGAATTATTTACAACTCCAATAATAATATAGAAAAACATGAAGATAAATAATGACAAACTGTAACATATTACCCACGTCAAAATAAAGAAAATAAAACATTTGCAATGATAATAAAGTGATGATAACAACATTGAGTCTCGCAGGAAAGGCAGGAAGAGGGTTAAACAGAACCTTGAGAAAGAGTCTAATTCTCTAGCTCCTGCCCCAAATCCTTGCAGTTACCCCCACAAACTTCACAAGAAAAAAGAAAATAGCATGCATATCATTCATTAGCAGCAAATAAAAGAAATTCTCTCTAATAGTGCCCCCAAATCCCCAAGCTCCCTGCAACATGGAGCGGGAAATAAAGAAATGGGGGAGAAAGATGCAAAAGGAAGCCTTCTCCCTCAAGTGCTTGTTAGGCCCAAATTATTATGGCGATGAATAATTTTAAAAATAAATAAGGAAATAAATAAATAAAAAAGGAAACATTTATAGATCTAAGTATTATCAGAGGAGCTGCGGGTTGTTGCCAAGCTCTCCGGGCTGTTTGAAATCTGCCTTTGTTTTTCACTTTGATCTTTAACTGCTAACCTACCTATCCATCGCTTCACCTGATCCCCTGCTAACGCTTCACCCACTTCCTCCTATATCACACTTTTTAGTGAGCAATGGCACTGCCCGTGCTAAATGGTAATCATCATCATTAACATAATTATTTTCCTTGCTTGCTTCCTCAACAATCATTAACATGCTGCATGGGGAACCAGTGGAGATACTGTACGCAGCGATAGAAGAGTTGTAGAGAATGGAGAAAGAGTGGAGAGAAATGGAAGAGAAATGACTGCGAAGAGACAGACAGTGAGAGATGGACAGAGAGAGTAGAGTGGTGGCTAGCTCCTCTCCTCCTCACACCTCTCTCTCCTCTTCTCCAGGGGGACCCAGGATCTTGACCTGCAGTGCAGGGATGTCCCAGCCCTGAGCCCTAAGCCTGGGGTCTGATTGGTATTGTAATGAGCCAGTTTTACTATCCTCTCTACATCTCCTTGTACCCCAGTCCCTACCGCACCGTTCCCAACCGACCCCGCCCCCCCACACACACACACACACACACACACACACACACACATCTCCCTGAGCCCCTGAGCGGCTCGCTCCATTCCGTTTCATCACACATCAAACAGGCCTGATGCTCTCCGCGCCATGCGGTCAGGACCCAGGGACTGCAACATCTGCACAGGGAGGTGAGTGTGGGACACCGGCCTCTGAAGGGGGTGGGGGGGAGACACGCCGAGTGCAGAGCAGATGTCATTGGGACCTGAACAGCAGGTTGGGGAAAGGCCACAGGGAGAGAGAGAGAGACTGTGTCACCACCCACCCACCTCAAGCCAATTCTAGAGAGAGGGGGGAGCCCCCCAGTCCTGTCACACACACCCCTCCCGGCCCACCAGCAAGGCCCCCGTCCCTCTACCCTCTTTGACAGTACAATTAGGTAATTAGTCACCCTGGCACTAATCATTATCTGTGTGTTTTTTTTTATTACAAAAGCCTTGTCCTCCGTGGGCGCTCCCTGAGGGTAGGGGTCCTGTCGCAGAGCTGCGCTGTGAGGACACAGAGGTGGTGGGGATCCTGTCACGGAGCTGCGCTGTGGGGACATAGAGGTGGTGGGGATCCTGTCACAGAGCTGGGCTGAGGGGAGACTGGGGACATAGAGGTGGCGGAGCAGAGATAGACGTACTCAGGGCCTTTGTCTCAGCATTCCCTGTGGCACAGAGCCAACACTGATCCACCGGCACACAGAAAGGCCACCCTTTAATGGAGACAAAGATACTCCTCTTTGAAGAGGGTCAGAGTGGCTCTCACATCCATTAACACCAGGACTGTTTCGACTGTTTTTGTGGCCTCCTGGGTGGCGCAGTGGTCTAGGGCACTGCATCCCAGTGCTAGCTGCGCCACCAGAGTCTCTGGGTTCGCGCCCAGGCTGGGCTGGGTTCGCGCCCAGGCTCTGTCGCAGCCGGCCGCAACCGGGAGGTCCGTGGGGCGACGCACAATTGGCATAGCGTCGTCTGGGTTAGGGAGGGTTTGGCCGGGTAGGGATATCCTTATCTCAGTATGTAAAAATGTAATAAAATGTATGCACTCTACTGTAAGTCGCTCTGGATAAGAGCGTCTGCTAAATGACTAAAATGTTTAAAAAATGTAAAATATGTTGTCACTGTCTGTCCTGGCTGGCAGCCCCAGAGCTGAGGGTGAGTTCACTATGATCTGCCCTTCTGTGCAACACTGGCATTTCCCTGCTGTCAATGAGTCATCAAAGAGCTCTGTTAAAAGTAGTTGTTGACGTCAACGATTCCACTAGTGTTAACACCAGGTGAATCATGTTGCATCTTTACAAAAGACACAGCATGGGCCTACAACATTAAAATGTCACTTACAATAAATGCAGGCAAATGCATCAACACTCCCTTCTGAAATGGTCCCATCTCATTTTTACATTACATTTTAATCATTTAGCAGACTCTCTCATCCAGAGCGACTTACAGTTAGTACATTCATCTTATGGTAGCTAGGCGGGACAACCACAGATCACAGTCATAGAAGGAGGCTATGTTGAGAAATGTTTTACATTCAGCATCACTAAATCAAGGAAATATAGTATTCTTTCTAACAAAGATATCTAAATATATTTCAGGAAGTTGTGTGTCCCTGGAAATAATCATAATTCATGTAAACATAACAGTTTTGAAAATATAGCTTATCCCAGGAATGGAGTGAATTGAGCATAGGGAAAGGGTAAGTTGAGCCACCTCTTGATGTGCCAATTTAACCTGGACTCAGGGATAGATGTAAATGTACATCCGTCTTCCTCCATTTAGTATGATATGTTACGTTTCATATGCTTGTTACAAATTGCAATTTGTATGATATGTTACGAACTGCAATTTGTAGGGGAGACCGGGGTTGGTTGTCACACTTTTGACTAATTCATGTATTTCTCCACACCAGTATATCTTATAAAACTATTTTCAATATTAGGAGAAAAAATAAGGTCTTGGATTGAAATGAGGATCCATTTTATCCTCATATCTTCTACCAATATGTAGGTAAAAGCCATTAAACACACTCTGTCCACTTGTGACAACCAGCCCCATCCTGGGAATGATTGTCTCGCGGTATGGGGTTGGTTGTCACAGTGTCTGCCATTTGTTTTTCAGCAACAATTGAAGCAATTTACTAAGTATTAGAAAATGTAAAGCCTTTAATTATTGAACAGTATTTCTATCGAACATAATTCAAAAAAGCACTTTAAAAAAAAAAATCAACATGTAGTTGTTGAATATTTGCTTTGACGTTGTAGTTCTTACTCCACTCAAATCGTGATATGATTTCTAAAACAAACAACAGTAACCATCTGATATTTGGATGAAAATAGAAGTGAAAGTGGAAAAAGTAAAGCTGTTATTTTTGAACAAGGCTTTTCAAAGAGGAACTGGTGTGTGTGTGTGTGTGTGTGTGTGTGTGTGTGTGTGTGTGTGTGTGTGTGCGTGCGCGCGTGCGTGCGTGCGTGCGCGCGTGCGTGCGTGCGTGCGTGCGTGCGTGAATGTTGTTCACTCTCAGTTGGAGTCATATGACTCACAGATTTGACAAGCAGGTTCGGACTGGACCAAATCTGAACCAGTCAGAGACGTCTATTTTTTACACGTTTGGACAGCATAGTATACAGTAGACCACTGCAGTGTACAGTACAGTACTACAGTAAAGTATATCTCAGTACAGTACATTATAGAGTACAGCACAGTAGTATAGAATACAGTATAATATACTGTATTGTATCCTACTGTATTCTACTGAATTAAACTCAACTCAACTATACTATACTGTACTCGACTTTGCTCTACTGTACTTGAATATACTGTACTCTACTGAATTCAACTCAACTGTACTGTACTCTACTGTACTTTATTCCAATATACTATACTGCACTGCACTGCACTGCACTCTGCTGAATTAAACTACTGGACTGTACTGTGCTGTCCAAACCTGTCCAAACATAGACGTCTTTTCAACGTCAACATCATTTAGCTTACTGGGTACATTGTTACAATGGGGAGGGTTGACAGATTGTGACAAGCAACCCCAACATCATTGTGACAACCATCCCCAACCACCCCCTAACTCTGATTATGATGCTAGATTATGATGCTGGATTTTGAGTAATAATTACTGACACAACCAACCCCTGTCTCCCCAACAATATGTTACAAATTTGTAATACGTATGATATGTTACGAATTCAACTTTGTTGTGGCTAATGTTACCTAGGTGGCTAATATTAGACTAGGCTAGGGGTTAGGGTTAAGGTTAAGGATAGGGTTAAAGTTTCATAGCTATTTCGCACATGTACACGTTCATTTTCTTTTTTTTAATCAATGCACCTATTCAGTGTCATTCGGTTAGATTTTTCATCCCTTGCTGCTGCTCAAATGGACTTCCTTTCTCTTTCCTTGGCTGCTCTTTCAAGAACCTCAAGGTGGGCTAGTCCCCTGCTTACATTTGTATACACAGGGCATGATGATGTCTGCTCTGTAATAATAAAAATGCACCATCTTGAGTTCAAATGCTTGACAAATTACAAAAATACTATGCATATTATGCATAAAACTGACTGCTTTGTTTTAGATACAAGTATCATGAAACCTATACACTATAAATTTGTGAAAATCAGTTTTTTGGACCTAAATTGCTTACCACTTTTTCCATGTGGTTTCTTCCTTCACAGACTCCATGAAATGACGACCTCTTCCTATGATATTTATTTTATTTTATTTTACTAGGCAAGTCAGTTAAGAACAAATTCTTATTTACAATGACGGCTTACCCCGGTCAAACCCTAACCCGGACGACAATGGGCCAATTGAGCGCCGCCCTATGGGACTCCCAATCACAGCCGGTTGTGATACAGCCTGGAATCAAACCAGGGTCTGTAGTGACACTTCTAGCACTGAGATGCAGTGCCTTTGACTGCTGTGCCACTTGGGAGCTCATGGTTTCCTAGAAACAAGGGGTGGCTCAACTAACCCTTCGGCATGACTTTCCCCACTCTCACCTAAGTAAAACATTTTTCTCAATAAAGCCGCTGTCGGATTACTCAAGATACTTTTTCAGATGTTTTGGTAGATGGGCAGGGACTCAGCTGTCCTGACGTTAGGGGGAAGCTTGTTTCCCTATTTGGCGGCCAGGACAGAGAAAAGCTCTTCCTGGGATGAGCAGGAGCCGACCCCTCGTAGGGGGGTATTATTCTCAAAAGCAGGGTTGGGAGTAACTGATAAGCAGTTATGTTACCAGCAAAAATATTGTAGGCAGATTACAGATACTTTTGAAAAACTAGATGATTACTTATTGGATTACTTTTAAATTCAGAAAGGAGGTTTGCGGAAAAAAATACATTATGACACACGTACATTTCTGTTTTCTCAATGACATTCAATTCAGCATTAAAAAAAAATGACAAGTCTAAGTTTACTCCACCAGAGCGAGTCTGACCACGAGTCAGAGACCTCTATGATAAAAAAAAACAAATGAGATTGATGGATCCTTTTTATCTTATAATGACACTTAAGGGGAAAGTAATCCAAAAGTAACGGAAAGTAATCAGATTCCGTTAATGAGTTTGGGATACCAAAAGTTACGTTACTGATTACAATTGTGGACAAGTAACTAGTAACTGTAACCAATCACATTTAGAAAGTAGCCTCCCCAACGCTGCTCAAAAATAACCACAAGACTGGTCTGGAGTGAGGTTTTGTTTCTTCTACAGAGTTCTCAAAATGTACACCACTTTTGTAGCCTAAATCCAAACTAAATCATGCTACGTGATTCAGTTTATATTTTGTGGCTACCATTTCTGGACTCATGACGGGAGTGCTTAGGCTCTGAGCTCACTTGTTTACAGAGGAAAGTAGGCTACTGTATCTAATCCTGAAAGTTTGGGAAGGCCTGGTCAGGCTGCTCAATGGGCATGAAGGGCAAACCTGCTTGACTGACCTTTCCCCAAAGGTCTGAGCCAGAGAGACCAGCCAAATATCCCCCCTTCCCTTCTCTTCCCTCCATCCCTCCATCGCTCCTCCACAGACTCCTACTGCAGCAGAGAGCTGGATGAAATTACATAGCACATTCAACTATGCCACAACACCATCCTTCATCCTTCTCGCCTGTTTCCGTTCGTTTTGTTTTCGGTACTTATCTGGTGGAGTTGTGGCCCTCCGCGTTGCACGCAGAGACAGCCGTTGTGTTGTCCTCATTACCATTTATTTTGCCACACAATGGAGCCCTGACTCCCAACAGCTGTTTTCCATGACAGAATAAATAAGGGCTTGTTCTTCTGACACAGAGGAGAGGGATAGGAGGAGGACAGAGGTCTAGCATTTGCACAGATGAGGTAACATATCAACAAGAGGACAGAGCACAATGCTCATTAGTAAAGTCATGGTGGAAAGCATGGTGGTTGTCTGTCAAAAAACATTGTTTCAGAGGTGGTGTAATTAGGAAAGCTTGACATACAGTAGGAGGCTATATGCGTACACATTTGTATATATATTACATTTCACCATGAACCATGAATAAAACATTCATACTTCATATGCAGTGATTCTTAACTATCAAGACAAGCATCAAACCCCAGAGAGAGAGAGAGAATTAGTCCCTTACTTTCTTTCTCCTCAATAACAAACCAGCACAAATGGTGCACAAGTGCCAGTGTATGTGTATTGTGGGCAGCAACCTTTATTAGATACAGCAACATACAGTATACAGTAGCTGGGGAAGGCGCTACAGCACATTATCACAGTGTGGGTAATGAGAGATAACTTTCGCACCACGGAGGTAGCAAGCGCAAAGCAAGTCAATCCATCACCCCATGCATTTTTTATCAGTCGCAATTAGTCAGAGGCTGTTTCTATTTCCCATTCATTTCATTTGGAAAAATGTACATGAAATAACCAGAGGCCAGCTGTAGGGGCTAGCGGCAAGCAGCGCCACAATAAATAGCAGGTTTCTGACAACATCTTGGGGATTAACTAATGACTAGGCTGCTTGTCAGAAAGGAGGGCTAGTCAGTTACATTTAATGCAATGTAGGCTATTGTAAATTCTCCTCACTACTCATGTCTGTCTGAAGTTTGATGCCTTTACTCAATCAGTCAATTCTCTGAGCTGAACATCTCTTTGATTCTGTAAATACTGTAAGGTTGATTTAATGTGATAATGACAAAAAGGTAGACAATCAATGGTGTGTCCATCTCTCCTTCAGTGTGTCTCTCCCTCGGTGTGTGATAAGAAAGGGAGGAGAGGTGGGGTCTGACAGACTGACCTCTGCTCTGATAGGGTGAGAACAGGGAAGATGTAGCCATTGCGCTGAGAGTTGCCTGTTGTGATTGCCAGGTACAAAGAGACATCAGAGAATCATTCTGTGGGAGCTCCATGTTGTTATGTAGATAAACAATTTAAAATTAAATATAAGGATACCTACTATCAAGTTCATATCCTGAGGCGATAGCATCATTACCAGACTAAACAAAATAAGTAAAAACAAAGCAATCTCATCAAAAGTTGCCAAGCTTAGGGGTAAATCGTCTTTGTCTTAATTATTTAACTCTGTGAGAACGATGCCCTGATTTCATTATGTAACCACGAAAAGCAACATGGGTAAAATTAAATGACAGCTAATTCTTTAAACAGAGAGAGTTAGACACCAGACAGATGATGAATATTCTTGACGACAGACGAGTGCTACTGACAGACCTTATATCCATCATGCCTTTACTGTGGTTTCAGGTGCAACATTGGTGGGTGGACTACAAAACCTCCCTACTGGAACAGCCCTTACTCTCTGAGCAGTCTGCCATTGAAGAGACCAGAGGTAGTAGTCTGGAGGGAATATTTAAGGTCAGTCCACAGAAGAAAGCAACAAAAAACAGACAATGAATAAATGGGCCCCATACAATGTTTGCCAAATCAAATGTTACTTGTCACATGCGCTGAATACAACAGGTGGAGACCTTACCGTGAAATGCTTACTTACAAGCCCATAACCAACAATGCAGTTTTAAGAAAAATAAACTAAAGTAAAACAAATTTAAGTGCAACAATAAAATAACAATAATGAGGCTATTGTCACAACTTGATCTGTGTCACCTGTCTTGTGCTTGTCTCCACTCACCACCAGGTGTCTCCTATTTCCCCATTATACCTGTGTATTTATATCTGTCTGTTGCCAGTTTGTCTTGTCAAGTTGTCCCAGCGTGTTTTTCCTTCTCTCTAGTTTGTGTTCTAGTCTTCTCGGTTCCGACCTGTTTTTGCTTGCCCTGACCCCGAGACTGCCTGCCATTCTACGCCTGCCTGACTTTTTTTAGGATTACTGTTCTCTCCTTGTCCTGGACCTGCCGTTTGCCTGCCCCTTGTATATAATACATCTCTGAGACTCGAACCATCTGCATCTGGGTCTCATCCTGTGTCTTTATAGTACAAACTGGCCCAGCAGACTAGGACCAGCTCCGCAATGCAGTCTGCCTGCAAGGAGCCACCATTGGAAGACACAAAGCGCTACTTCAGAACCTGATGGAAGGACTCTATACCTTGGTGGAATGCCATGACCAGGGTTTCAACTTATTACTGGAGCAATTCCGCGAACTATCTATCGGGTAGCAAGCCACAACAGAAACCTCCCGGATGCTCAGTAACCCCGCAACCAGCGGTGCTTTTACCCTGCTTCCCGAGAACCCCACTTACCTCCTCCAGAGCGCTACGTTGAGGATCCTGGAACCTGCCTTGGTGTTTCTCTCCCAGTGCTCTCCCAATGCTCATCTTTGAGCTGCAGCCCTCTTCGTTTCTTTTAGATCGTTCGTAGATAGCTTATCTCATAACGCTGATGTCTGGAAGGGCTCTCGCTTGGGCTACGGTGAAGTGGGAGCAACAATCCACCATTTGCCTTCGTCTGGAGGATTTCGTAGAGGAGGTGAGAAAGGTGTTCGATTCTCCGGTGTCCGGGAGAGGCGCGGCTCGGAAGCTACTTCAACTATGTCAAGAATTCCATAGTGTGGCAGACTACGCGGTAGACTTTCAAACGTGTGCCTGGAACATGGAGTTCCTGATAGACACCTTCCTTCATGGATTATCAGAGGAAATAAAGGCGAGCTCGCAGCTCAGAAGTTACCTATGGACCTCAACCCCCTCATAGCCCTGACCATAAGGATCAATGGGATCATTCCACTAAACTTACCTGTCATCCCGGCTCCCATCCTACCCTGACTTTCATCCGACAACGTTTTTGGTGGCCCGCCATGGTTCCTGATGTCTCTGCATTCGTCGCCACCTGCAGTGTGTGCGCACAGAATAAGACTCAGCGGCAAGCTCCAGCTGGCCTCCTTCAAACACTCCCTGCTTCTCACCGCGCCTGGTCCCATATATCCCTGGACTTTGTCACTGTCTCCCCATGTCAGATGGCAACACCACCATCCTTACGGTTATGGATAGGTTTTCCAACGCCGCACATTTCATTCCCCTTCCCAAGTTGCCCTCAGCCAAGGAGACGGCCCAGCTTATGGTGCAGCAGGTCTTTCGGATCCATGGACTTCCGGTCGACATGGTCTCCGATCGTGGTCCTCAGTTCTCGTCCAGGTTCTGGAAGGCATTCTGCACCCTGATTGGGTCATCGGCCAGTCTGTCCTCCGGGTTTCATCCCCAATCTAACGGCTAGTCGGAGTGAGCCAATCAAGACCTGGAGACGACTCGTCATTGCCTCGTCTCTGCCAACCCCACCACCCCACCTGGAGCCAGCAACTCATGTAGGTGAAGTATGCCCGCAACACCCTTCCCTGCTCGGCCACTGGTCTCTCGCCCTTCGAGTGTTCCTTGGGTTACCAGCCTCCGCTCTTCCCTGAGCAAGATGAATAAGTCAGCATACCCTCGTCCCAGATGTTCGTCCGCTGAATGTCGGTGTACGTGGAAGAGAGCCCGTTCCGCTCTTCTTAAGACCACCTACAGGTATCGGCGACAGGCGGACCGCCACCGGACCCTGGCTCCCGGCGATTTTCTCGGGCAGAGGATATGGCTCTCCACTCGGGACCTGCCCATCAGGGTGGAGCCCCATAAACTGTCCCCCCCCCCTTTATCGGCCCTGTTCCCTATCTCTAAATCCTTAGCCACACTGCTATTTGTCTTTTGTTTCCCTGCACCCTCCATATACATCCCACTTTTCATGTGTCTAAAATTAAACCTCTCTCACAGCCCTTTGTCTCTTGTCTTGTCAAGTCGTCCCAGTGTGTTCTTCCTTCTCTCTAGTTTGTGTTCTAATCTTTCCGGTTCCGACTTGTTTTTGCCTGCCCTGACCCCGAGCCTGCCTGCCGTTCTACGCCTGCCTGACTCTTATTAGGATTACTGATCTCTGCCTGTCCTGGACCTGCCATTTGTCTACCCCTTGTATATAATACATCTCTGAGACTAGAACCATCTGCCTCGTGTCTGCATCTGAGTCTCATCCTGTGTCGTTATAGCTACAGTACCAGTCAAAAGTTTGGACAGCTACTCATTCAAGGGTTTTTCTATATTTTTACTATTTACTACATTGTAGAATAATAGTGAAGACATCAAAACTACGAAATAACACATATGGAATCATGTAGTAACCTAAAAAGTGTTAAACAAATCTAAATACATTTGAGATTCTTCAAAGTAGCCACCCTGTGCCTTGATGACAGCTTTGCACACTCTTGGAAGTCTCTCAACCAGCTTCATGAGGTAGTCACCTGGAATGCATTTCAATTAACATGCGTGCCTTGTTAAGTTAATTTGTGGAATTTCTTTCCTTCTTAATGCATTTGAGCCAATCAGTTGTGTTGTAACAAGGTAGGAGTCGTTGATTTAGCCCTATTTGGTAAAAGACCAAGTCCATTTTATGGCAAGAAAAGCTCAAATAAGCAAAGACAAATGACAGTCCATCATTACTTTAAAACATGAAGGTCAGTCAATACGGAAAATTTCAAGAACTTTATGGTTTTTAAAGTGTAGTCGCAAAAAACACCAAGCGCTATGATGAAACTGGCTCTCATGAGGACCACCACAGGAAAGGAAGACCCAGAGTTCCCTCTGATGCAGAGGATAAGTTTGTTAGAGTTAGCCTCAGAAATTGCAGCCCAAATGCTCCAGAGTTCAAGTAACAGACACATCTCAACATCAACTGTTCAGAGGAGACTGCGTGAATCAGGCCTTTGTGGTCAAATTGCTGCAAATAAGCCACTACTAAAGGACACCAATAAGAAGAGGTTTGCTTGGGCCAAGAAACATGACCAATTGACAATAGACCGGTGGAAATCTGTCCTTGGGCTGATGAGTCCAATTTTGAGATTTTTGGTTCAAACCGACATGTCTTTGTGAGACGCAGAGTAGGTGAACGGATGATCTCCGCATGTGTGGTTCCCACTGTGAAGCATGGAGGAGTAGGTGTGAGGGTGTGGGGGTGCTTTGCTGGTGACATTGTCTGTGATTTAAGGCAGACTTAACCAGCATGACTACCACAGCATTCTGCAGCAATACGCCATCATATCTGGTGTGCACTTAGTGGGACTATCATTTGTTTTCAACAGTATAATGACCCAAAACACACCTTCAGGCTGTGTAAGGGCTATTTGACCAAGAAGGAGAGTGATGGAATGCTGCATCAGATCACCTGGCCTCCACAATCACCCGACCTCAACCCAGTTCAGATGGTTTGGGATGAGCTGGACCGCAGAGTGAAGGAAAATCAGCCAGCAAGTGCTCAGCACATGTGGGAACTCCTTCAAGACTGTTGGAAAAGCATTCCAGGTGAAGCTGGTTGAGAGAATGCCAATAGTGTGCAAAGCTGTCATCAAGGAAAAGAGTGGCTACTTTGAAAAATCTTTTTGATTTTGTTTAACACTTTTAAGGTTACTACATTATTCCATGTGTGTTATTTCATAGTTTTGATGTCTTCACTATTATTCTACAATGTAGAAAATAGTAAATAGAAAAAGTTTGTCCAAACTTTTGACTGGTACTGTATATCTTTTTTCTCAATGAATTGACCAATAAAGCTTCAACTCTTCCATAAGTTGAAGCTTCCCTTAAATTGGCCGTCAAATTACCCTGGGTCTCCAGCCCTAGCCACATGCCTCCGCCGTCCTCCCCCTTTGACCTTCACCCGTGCTGCGGCCCCAAACGTCATGTACTGATTCTGTTTACTCCTCGTCTGCCTCCACTCCATCCCAGTGCAGGAGAGGAGCATCATTTACCCCGAGGCAATCAGCAGGGCCAGGCTTGTTCCAGCCTTTGATCAACGTTCAGCCAGAGGATTAACATATGCATGCTCTCGTCCTCCCTTTGTCACCACGCTTGATCATAAGTCTATGGCCTCCCCTCATTCCCTCTGATATGGGCTGAGCCCAAAGAATCAATGGCTGTGCTTTAGGTCTCTTGTTCAACATGGGTGCCAATGATGGATGGATGTCTGTGGGTAAAGCTCTGTTTATTAAAACGCCATAGCTGATTTGTTAGGCCGCCTAACGTGAGATAATGACAGAGAACATGTGTGAAATGATACTGTAAATACTGTACACTATTTCTTATAACAAGGCATACATTCCAAACAGACCATGCCAAAAGCTAATTAAGTCAATAGTTTCCTTAGTGTTCATGCTGGCTAAAATGGACCTCGTTTAAAAGACACTGGAGCGCAGGGGTGCATCTGTCTCTGTCATGCCAGACCTAGCTGTGCAGTAAGTGTACTAATTGCAATGATTTGGGCCTACTACAGTCTCCCCAGTTTGTTTGCAGTGCACTAGCTAGTGGACGAGCTGAGAATGCAGCCTGATAGGCTGAATGGCTGTGGAATAGGGACAGAGAGTCCTTATCAGGTGGAGGTTCTCCATTAGCTGAGCTGATATTGCCACACGTATTACAACCTAATTCAACATAAGGTGTCTAAATGACCAACATCCTGCCCTAACTAACGTAAATATTCTCATGGCCAACCTTTTGGTTGTCATGTGAAAAGGTAGCCTCTATAGGTCACAACACTATTAACCATGACTATTGATTCACATGAGCAACATTTCCATTGAGCCTTTCAATGGAGCCTAAAAAAGGCAAAATGAAATAAGAATTTCTAGGTAGCTGCGCCACATGCAGTGAATGAAAATACAGATTCCAGGCACCGAGGGGGGAGTCAGCCAAAACTGTACGAGCTCTCCCCCTCATCAACCTGCAGGTCTGAGCAAGAACCAAGGTGCTGGAGCCCAGACCCTATTAAAACTGGAGCCCAGCTTGCCGTAAGAATGCATGTCTTCTCGTCGTGGAAAATCCAATCCACACGCCCCAACAGTGAGACAATCAGCCGTGCGCTGCGCGGGGTGAGACAGGAGTGACCTGCTGTTTCCTTCACAGCAGAGGTGAGGCCCACTCTACACACTGATGAGCACTTCCACAAACATCAAACAGGCCGCGGCAGACCTCCCTGCGACCTCCCTCCACTGCCTTGTCTCCTGCTCTCTCCTTTTATTTGGGGTTGATGTGGGAGGACGGATCGTCAAATATCGATCATGGTGTGCTCCGTAAAATTCTCCCTCCAGGTTTGAGAGGTGATTATAGGCCCAAGCCCAGCTGATGCAGAAAGTGGTGAGTGTGTGTGTACGTATGTGTGCGTGTGTGTGTGTGTGCATGCAATGACAATCTGAAGTTCCTTGTGTCAGAAAGAGAAGCCTAGGAGGGCAGTCCTTATTCTTTTATTCAATCTCAGATGCTGCTACCCAATATGTTCCAATCATCCAGAGGACACCCCAAAGAGAACCACTAAAGGCACAGACATGTAAAATACTGTAGGCCATGGAAACACTGAGAATAACGCATACTCTATAGAATCCAATCATCAAAATTCTAATGGTTTGTATCCATCCCAAAAACCATCCCACAAAAAATGCAGCTAGATTCCAAGTGTTTGCAATAGGAATAGACTGTTATTAATTAAGGTTGTGGGTAGTTTTTGACAGCGGCTCCCGAGTGGCAATCGGTGTGGATCTTGGCGCTGACCTGGCCCAGCGGGGGTATGCGCTGCGTCTTTGAGGAGAGGAGGGGATAGAGGGGGGCAGGAGGGAGTGAGGCGAAGGGTGGGGGCTGGCTCCATGCCGGCAGCAAGGCCTGCCACGTCTGTGTGCCTGCTTTGAAGTGTCACCTTGAGGGAAGAGCCGATGGCCGGGAAGCAGGGAGGGCGGGAGCCGTGGAAAGGAGTGGCACTGTTGGCATTGCCAGACACGGCGTTTTAATATTACATGGGCTCCCGTCCATCTCTCTACACACACAGGACATTCCTTATGCTTGATTTAGTTTGAAAGTAGATCTTTGGGTTTTTTCTCCTCTCTGTGCTGTGGCTCAACACCTGTGCTGGTTTTGTGTTCACTCTGGCAATAACAAATATCAAGCTCTCAAAACAGAATATCTTTAGTAAGACCTAATATTATGCAGCATAACAGCAAATAGTTAATTTGACTAGATGTTTATGTTCTGATTACTAGATGAACAGTATGTCTACAAAAACTTGGTAGTGGGCTTGAACCAAACATGTAACTTGGCTGCAGACGCAACATTACGGCCTGGAAAACTTACTCATTAGTTAGAGAGAACTTGAATTAAGGGATGCACACTCCATTTGATAATGCTGCTGTCATAAATGTAATATATTTCAGTGATGCTAACTGCTAAGCTAATATTACTCACTTGCCCATATAATTGCTTTTTTAAATGAAAACTCAGTATCATTATGGGAAAAACTCAATCTTTCAGCAATCTTCCCATGTCCCTCCTGCCAAGACTCAGTATTCTAGAACACACCAGAATATCAAGCACTATGTCAGTCAATACACTGGCAGTGTGCTGTGGGGAGAGTGAAGAGAGCTTCTCTGTTTGACTGAAGTTTTAACAGAGAATGAGGAAATAGGTGTTTTGAAGTGAAGGAAAAAAACACTTTCTACCCACTTTAAAAACCGTCCCAGTTCACAAATAGCAGTTTTAACTCCCCTGATTAGCTCTGACATCTGCAGCCTTTCATCTTCCCCTCCATCTTGTTTTTTTAATCACATTAACCCAAACGGGCATCCTTTAATGGCCTCTTTTTTAGGAAAGCTGAAAGAAGAAAGATAATTAAAATAATTAAACCATAGGGATTGGCCTGTGCATGCTTCTCTTCTCTCCCTCTTTTTTCTTTTCTTCTCTCCTTTAAGTTTTGAATCTGCTTTGCTTACTGATTCGAGAGAGAGAGAGAAAGGGAGAGCCTCACCACCCTCATTTAATTGCATTAACTCTCCTCTCAGAGGTCCAATTTTTTCCACCAAAAACAGCAACCAATGTAGAGTCTGATGCAGAGGTGCATGTCAGCTGTCTAGATGTGCTAGTGGAGGAAAGGCATGTGTAATAAAAAATAACTTCATAGTGCATATTTATTTAGTCTATTGTAGTGTGTTTTGCATAAGGCCTCGCTTAAAAAAAATGAAAAAGTATCCTCTTTAATGATTATTTATTCATGGGCTTTTAAGCTTTTAATGAGGACAAATGAAGCCGTTTTCCACAGTGTCAGAATGTAGTATGCTTACCAAAAATGTTCTTGTTTAGCATTTTTCTTCCCGTGTGTGTCCATGTGGAATAAACACAAACATTTAAATATAACTAGACTTTTGGAGGGAGACTTAAAACATTCATGATTTTAACTTGATCCTGCATAAATTCCTTATCTTCAAAATGTCCCTAGAAATTCTGATCCGGCTCTAATCATGATACTTACCGCTGCACTGTATTTTCTGTCTTTTAATTACATTCTATGAATGTAGATTATTTCAATAATTTAAGAAAAAAGCTAGAATTAGTACAACTGAGTTTGATGTCCAGTGCAATTGAGGGAATGAACCACCTCAAATGCATTACTATAATAAGTTTGAAAAGTCTATAGGCACTTTCTAAGTGCCTATAGACAAAGTTCTAACAGTCTTACTTGAGGAAACCCTTCTCCTGGACTGCTTCAAATAATCTTTCCTGGTCATTAAATATGCCATTATGATACCATTAGGAAAAGGAGGAATTTAAGTATTGCTAAGTTGTAAACTTCACTAGCCACATGAATCTAATAGATTCACCAGTTCATTTGACAATGTGGATATGATGCATGAGATAGTTGCTGTAAAGAGAGAGATGTCGTCCCGTATTTAAAGATTCATTGTCTGCCTGCAATTTTATACATCAATGTTTTCTGTTGCTCAAGCACCTGTGTTTGAACCTTTTAAGAAAAATCTGCAATTTTGTGTAAAATTAAGGTTTGAAAATCAACTATATGTTATAGGAAATGTAGCAAAGTCACAGACATACAGTACACTGCATTACAGGTGTATATTTCTGAAAATTATGAAATAATTTCCAAATCATTATCTTAAAAGGATTGAAACCACAGGACTTCACTGTTGCCAAGAGATAGACATTCTCCTTGGAGCCCAATCCTTACTTTGCATAGCCTGCTGTCTGTTTCTCTGCAACCCTTTTTCTCATTCAGATCGTTCATACAGGGCTCATTTCAAGTTGGCAAAAAGAGAAGAATCCCTTTGCTGGAAATACTTAAGATTTATATTTAAATTTTCATGAAATCTTTGAGAACATTGAGGAGCAATTTCACATTTGCACTGACATCTAATTTCTTGAGTACAGTCTGAAATCACAAATTGCCAAGGATTCCCTCTGTGCCCAATTATCCTGCATCAATTTGCCTGACCCCGCCGAGTACTGGTAAATTAATCATACCATTTTTTTTTATTCACTCATGAAATACATAGGCACACGTTTGATAAACGAATCATACTTGCTCAGTTATACCCACAATGATTCCTTTCCTTTCCCGAAACGATATACACATAGGACCGTAGCATTAACCCATAAAACTGAGCTTTGTCGACGACACACACACAGTGAATATCTGCATACAACAACTGTCACTATTCATTATTCAGTTAATCTCTTTGCCCAATATGTTAAAATATGGACTAGAAATGTACAAAATAAAAAACTGTTTCGGGTAATAGGAAGGAGAGAAATTTAGAAATATGTAAGAGGCTGAAAATAGGCAGCCATTAAACTATTTAGGTTGAAGTGTTATAGAATTGAGCTAATTTGATACATGGCTATTACATTCTATGCTGTCTTTTTGTACCACTAACCATCACCATAGATTAGACCAGGAATAATGCAACAGCTAAATAACAGAATCAAACATTTTAAATATATCCTGTAGCTACCACTGACAGTATTTTGAACTTGGCAATAATTGTCTAAGGACTTGTTAGCTCCAATCATCAACTATACATCACATCTACCAGACCCGGCTTACCTGTTGATTGAACCACTGCAGGAAAAGGCTAAGTGTTTGGAACAACAGTGCTCTCTAGTGGGGAATAAGATAGAGAATGATGTTTAATGGTCACTTTTACCCTTGGTTGAAGTTAGGGACATATCTACATTTACTGGGGGTGGGGGGCTGGTCCAACATAAATATTTTCACATGACTCTCCCCTTGTACTGTAAAATAAATTGAACACTCTCCCCACTCATAGACTTAACTCCAAATAATGTTTACGACCACAAATAACAATAACTATAGCGACCCTGTGTTTATAAACATGGATATCTACTTTGCTTTTGTGGAACAGTCGATGCCACGTAGGGCTATGGGCCAGTAGGTTGAGGGTTTGCCAACCACCACAGAGGGGCTCACTCTCTCTCCCTGTTTCATTAATGGATGATTAGAGCCGGATGCAAACAATGATCAGCTAAGGGGAAATCTGATTTAACATTTTGATGCTATATTTATAATTATATAAAATATATGCAACACATTTTCCACCAACAGGTTTCTGTACCAATGCATCACACCACTAATAAACAAAACATACTGACATGGTTTGCGTTTTCAACACCAAAATAAGTCAATCTTGACAATCAGAAAACACATCCCTCCCTACCTTGTAGGCTTACCCAGTATTGAAGGCTTGGCTTGAAATCTCGGAATGTCATTGAACTTTGTGTTTTGTAACAGATGTCTATTTCCATTCATCAAAATGCCTCTGCAAAGTCTGGAATGATTAATTGTATTTGTCAGTAAAAAAAAAAAATACACATACAGAAATAACTGGGATTGCACAATAAAGTCGGAGACTTACACTACATGACCAAAAGTATGTGGACACGCGCTGGTCGAACATCTCATTCCAAAATCATGGTTATTAATATGGAGTTGGTCCCCCCTTTACTGCTATAACAGCCTCAACTCTTCTGGGAAGGCTTTCCACTAGATGTTGGAACATTGCTGCGGGGACTTGCTTCCATTTAGCCACAAGAGCATTAGTGAGGTCGATGACATTCGATGAGGTTGAGGTCAGGGCTCTGTGCAGGCCAGTCACGTTCTTCCACACTGATCTCGACAAACCATTTCTGTATGGACCTCACTTTGTGCACAGGGGCACTGTCATGCTGAATCAGGAAAGAGCCTTCCCCAAACTGTTTCCACAAAGTTGAAAGCCCAGAAGCGTCTAAAATGCCATTGTATGCTGTAGTGTTAAGATTTCCCTTAACTGGAACTAAGGGGCCTAGCCCGAACCATGAAAAACAGCCCCAGACCATTATTCCGCAAAATTTACAGTTGGCACTATGCATCTGGGCAGGTAGCATTCTCCTGGCATCCGCCAACCCAGATTCGTCCATCGGACTGCCAGATGGTGAAGTGTGATTTATCACTGCAGAAAATGCATTTCCACTGCTCCAGAGTCCAATGGTGGCAAGCTTTACACCACTCCAGCTGACGATTCGCATTGTGCATGGAGATCTTAGGCTTGTGTGCGGCTACTCGGCCATGGAAACCCATTTCATGAAGCTCCCGACAAACAGTTCTTGTGCTGACATTGGGAACTCGGTAGTGAGTCTTGCAACCAAGGACAGACGATTTTTATGCGCATCAGCACTCTGCGGTCCTGTTCTGTGAGCTTATGTGGCCTACCACTTTGCAGCTGAGCCATTGTTGCTTCTAGATGTTTCCACTTCGCAATAACAGAACATACAGTTGACTGGGTGCAGCTCTAGCAGGGCAGAAATGTGACTTACTGGCTTGTTGGAAAGGTGGCATTCTATTACGGTGCCACATTGAAAGTCACTCTACTCTTCAGTAAGGCAATTCTAATGCCAATGTTTGTCTATGGAGATTGCATGGCTGTGTGCTCGATTTTATACACCTGTCAGCAATGGGTGTGGCTGAAATATCCAAATCCACTCATTTGAAGGGGTGTCCATATACACTAAATATACAAAAGTATTTCCATTTCCAGGACTGAATGCATCTAATTTACACATCTCCATCTGGCTTTCGGGGGTCACCTTTTTTTTATCAGAGTTAAATCTATGAGTTATGTTTTTCTGTCATGAATAATGTGCGGTAGCCCAACCTCGTCTCCGAGCATTTCGTATTATTCTGTACGTAAATCCGAGACACTCCATTTAGTATGATATGTTACATTTGGTAAAGCTACATAAAACAGATGGTTACTTAAGGCAAAAACAAAAGTAGGTTTGTTGGTCGGGTAGGAAATACCGGGTTACCCGGGGGATAAGTGATTATTCTCGGGATGGAACATTTGTAAAATACCAGGAAAATATTCAACCCTAGTCTGTAGCTTATTCTTTAGATGTTTGGGGCTGCTGGTGAACCATGATGTGCAGGCCTAATCAAGGTGACACTGGAGTAGCACATTTGCCAGAGTCTTTATGGTGTCTATAGGTTTCCATCCAATGGGCAAAAGATTTAATGCGAATATTCTAAAATCTGCATTAAAACAATATGCACATTTCAGGGTTTCCTTTAGGAACATTTAGTGCCGGACAACGTGCCCGGGAAGATTTTAAATTGACCAGAATTTTTTTTAATTGTTTTTAGGCTACGTTCCTAAAACAGTAATTGTCCGGTTCAGCTGTCAGAGATTTGAGCTCTAAATGTATCAGGGCATTGCATGCATAGGCCTATAGGTTTAGCTGTCCACTGTATGACAGGGCAGCACGGTAGCCTAGTGGTTAAAGTGTTGGACTAGTAACCGAAAGGTTGCAAGTTCGAAACCCCGAGCTGACAAGGTACAATCTGTCGTTCTGCCCTTGAACAGACAGTTAACCAACTGTTCCTAGGCCGTCATTGAAAATAAGAGTTTGTTCTTAACTGACTTGCCCAGTTAAAAAAATTTGAATATTATTTTTAAAGATAGTGCCTTCGGAGAGTATTCAGACCAATCTACACACAATACCCCATAATGACAAAGCAAAATCAGGTGAGATGCTTCTAAAACTTGGAGACCACCTGTGGTAAATTGCATTTATTGGACATGATTTGGAAAGGCAAACACCTGTCTATATAAGGTCCCACAGTTGACAGTGCATGTCAGAGCAAAAACCAAGCCAAGGAATTGACCGTAGAGCTCCGAGACAGGATTGTGTCAAGGCACAGATCTGGGGAAGGGTACCAAAAATGTCTGCAGCATTGAAGGTCCCCAAGAACATATCATTCTTAAAAAGAAGAAGTTTGGAACCACCAAGACTCTTACTAGAGCTGGCCACCAGCCCAAACTGAGCAGTTGGGGAGAGAGGCCTTGGTCAGGGAGGTGACCAAGAACCCGATGGTCACTCTGAAAGAGCTCTAGAGTTCCTCTGTGGAGATGGGAGAACCTTCAAGACAGACAACCATCTCTGCAGCACTCTATCAATCAGGCCTTTATGGTAGCGGACAGACGGAAGCCACTTCTCAGTAAAAGGCACATGACAGCCCGCTTGGAGTTTGCAAAAAGGTACCTTAAGACTCTCAGGCCATGAGAAACAAGATTCTCTGGTCTGATGAAACCAAGATTGAACTCTTTGGCCTGAATGCCAAGCATCACGTCTGAAGGAAATCTGGTACCATCCCTATGGTGAAGCATGGTGGTGGCAGCATCATGCTGTGGGGATGATTTTTCAGCAGCAGGGACTGGGAGACTAGTCAGGATCGAGGCAAAGATGAACGGAGTACAGGGGATATTCTTGATGAAAACCTGCTCCAGAGCGCTCAGACTGAGGTGAAGGTTCACATTCCAACAGGACAAAGACCCTAAACACACAGCCAAGACAATGCAGGAGTGGCTTCGGGACAAGTCTTTGAATTTCCTTGAAACGGCCCAGCCAGTGCCCGGACTTTAATCCGATCGAACATCTCTGGAGAGACCTGAAAACAGCTGTGCAGCGACGCTCCCTATCCAACCTTACAGAGCTTGAGAGGATCTGCGGAGAATGGGAGAAACTCCCCATAAACAGGTGTGCCAAGCTTGTAGCATTATCCCCAAGAAGACTTGAGGCTGTAATTGCTGCCAAAAGGTGTTTCAACAAAGTACTGAGTAAAGGGCCTGAATACTTGTATAAAAAACTATATTAAATTTACATATCTGCCAAAATGTCAACTTTTTGCTTTGTCATTATGGGGTAGTGTGTGTAGATTGAGAAATCCTATTTAATACATTTTAGAATAAGTATGTATCGTATGCTATAAAGTCAAAGGGTCTGAATACTTTCCAAATGCACTGTTGTACAGGTATAGCCTACTACATTAAATTATTTACAAAATGATAGACAAAAGTGCGAGATTATTATGGCAATAGGCAGCCAAGCATTGATCATCGTGTCACCAGAATAAGACCCTTGATATTTATTGAAAGGAGAATCAACATTATCACGGTGCACTTTCGCCACCCTGTGACGTTAACTTATTTCATCTGTACCCTAATAAACTGCATGCTTCCCAAGATGTGGTGACATTTATCAGACATGTAGGTTACTTTACTCACATAAAGGTTTGATTGAAACCTGGTTAATGTCAAGCCATTTTGAGGATGCTGGAATTACATTTTGGATGAACAGGTTTCATGGCTACAGGAGACTTTTGAAGTAGCCTTATCAGATTCAAACATTGTGACTGGTTGAGTTGCCAGATACAAAAGGTTAACATTAAAGTGAAATGTTAAATATGTAGGCTATAATGAAGCGTTACGAATAGACGCTTTGATTGGAGCGGAGGCAGAGCATGTGTTAAGCTTTCCTGAATAACTGGGCCTGCCGGGAGCATATGTGGCCACATTATTATAGGACAACTTGGGAGAATGATCTGCAAGACAGAACATTCAGTATCAGAAGTAAAAATAGTCAGACTGGCCTGCTACTGTGCCTTTCTATAGTCCTTATAAAATGTTGTGAGTAGATCAACGACTGATCCTAAATGAATGAAATATTCAAATCACAGGGCAATTGACATTTTCACTGGAGCCTAGAGTAGGATAGAATGGTGTACTCACTTGAAAGCAATAATGCAATTAATCATTGCATTATGGTGTTGTAGGCTAGTCTAGATTTTTGAGCTGTGTCTCTCATGTCTTCACTGTTCTTTCATGCACAATGGTGCACTTGGCCTCTCCGCTGCCTATCAGTTATTCCTATTTGTTCTTGTCGATTGTTATAAAACAAATTATGCAGCTTTGAATGTTGTGTGGTATGACTGCTAGGTAGCCTATTGCAGATCTGGACAAACAATCCACCTACCACAATTGCCACTATGAATGGTGTAAAGAGGGCAGGATGGACTATTAGACTATATTGACCATTAGTGTAGTAAAAAAGTTAGCATATGGTAAAGCATAGTGCATAAGGGAAGTACCAAAACACCTTGATATAGGGGAGGCGCATGTAAGCAGATTCGAAAATGTATCTAGGATGGGAGAAATTATATGGTAAACTCTGCAAAAGAGCGAATGTAAACAAGGGGGAAAAAATGTAAAAATTAACACTAACCTCCCCTGTGCCCAATACATTTTTTTTTTTTTTTTTTAAATACATCCCCACCCCCCAGTAACTTGCAATCTGTCCCTTAGTTTTATGATTATAGAACATTTAATGAAAAAGAAAAACATTAAGAGGATCTGTAGTGCAAAACATTGAAGACGATTTTTTTTTTTTTTATTGTTCACAGTTAAAACACAAGCAACTGCTTTAAATAACTTTGTTTTTTGCCTTTTTCAAAATCTCCAACTCCAAAAGGAGTGCCAACTCAAGCTTTCCATTCAGTTCACGCTTGATTGTACCATCTCTTGGTTTGTTGTAGTTCCTACTACTATACTGTACTGTTGGCATTAAAGTGGATTGTTGAACATGCTTTAGATAGCAAGGCAGCTGAAGTTCAGTGGACAACAGGATTTATGACCATTTCAATGTCCACATCAAAGTAAAATTCTTCCACTTTTTACTGAATTTAAATAAAAAAGAAATAGGTCATTCTGACTGCCATAGGTCAGTAGGACCAATAAGAATCAATTGGCAGAGACTTCTGTTTTTGTTCTGTTCTCAGAAAACAGATGACACATGTAAACCTTTTATGCAGCATTCGAGAGACACCGAGACACAGGGTTGGGGAGTAACTGATTTAAAATTAACTGTAATCAGTTACGTTACCGGCAAAAATGCTGTAATCAGATTAGAGATACTTTAAAAAACTAGATTATTACTTGTGGATTACTTTAAAAAACTAGATTATTACTTGTGGATTACTTTAAAAAGGATGTTGTGAAAAACATTAACATCTTTCTGTTTCTCAACGACATTCAATTCAGCATTGAAAAAAGGCGCAATTTAAAGTTTGTTCCCCTGGAGCAAATCTGACCACAAGTCAGAGACCACTATGACACATCAAATGCGTTCGATGGATCCGTTTTGCATTCTTCTTATGCCTTTTACGGGGAAAGTAATCAGATTATGTTACTGAGTTTGGGTTATCCAAAAAATACATTACTGAGTACAACTTTGAACAGGTGACTAGTAACGGATTACATTTAGAAAGGAACCTACCCAGATACATAATGTATCAACTAGAATAGAAACTCTTCAGGTGAACGTGTCATTCTGAAATGGTTGTATTTAGTATCTGATTCAAATGTTTGGCACGTTCAAAGTGTCTTTCTGTAAGTGAACTCGAACGGAATACACTGCTTTATACAGGGAGATGTATTGCAAATTATTTGTTGAAACGAACATAGCATGTGTGACCTAAATTCAAGATGTAGATATCGTGAGCAACATAAGTTGCAGAACCTTGCAGGTATTTTTAACTCTGTTAACAAAATGCTGTTGTCATATCAATATTCCAGTTTGATAATAAATGTTATTGAAAGTTTCAGTAACTTCATCAACACTAACAGGAATGTAAATGGAATATATCCCCAAAATACTTCTCCTTACAGGTTGCAAAGCCCCTTGCAAGGCTAAGACTACATGGGGAAGAGAGTGATCCTGAAATAATAAATCGTTTAAAAAAAACTCTACTTATAAAAATTCTAAATGTAGCAAATTCTTCTTATTGCAACTTGACTTAAACAACATACACACAAACTCGGCACAAACACACTCAGTCTCTGTCTTCAACAGTCTCTGTCTTCGTTCTGCAAAGGCTGCCCTTTGATATTTTAAGTAGACATTCTTTTGCACCGATATTGAATTTCAAAAGCCTGTTATATTAAATGAAGTGCCCTTTATTATAGACCACATGGAGAATTCAATAAATCCCATTTTTTATATGAATAAAGGTTTTTTAGCATTATGACATGTCCCTCTGTGCACCTTGTGACTTCTAGGCAGATTTTAATCCACTAAATCCCAACATTTCTCAAATTTCACCATCATTGTAAAGCCCTAGTTATTTTCTTGCTTTGACAAGGTCATTTCTGAAGATCATTATTTATTTAATGTGATTGGTGATTCATTTACGTCTGTCCCGCATTTTAAGGTCAACCCTGTTATGTGAACTGAACTCTCATTTTAATATGAAACTATTCCTTTTTTTTTTTTTTTCACTGGAAACATTGAACATTTAAGTCAATACAGTGTAAAAGCAGTTGAATTGGTTCTGTCATTTTCTGTTTTTTTGTGGTGGAAAATTGAGTGGGTCAAGCATAACACATCAACCCTGTCACCCTTAGATAGACAGGCTAGAAATGTTTCAACAAAAAGTAAAAATGTGAAGCTTGTATTCAATTACTACTCTGCTGCACACAACAAGCTTCCATTCCTCCTGTCACAAGGGGATTTATGGCTGATTTAAGATAAAATAGTCAACCCTGTTACTTTATTTGGCACTTAAAAGCCACTTACTATAGTAATTATTTTATCTCTTTAATTTAACATGTGCTCTTTATGACAATGTTTTAATGAGGTGAAATCCAAAGTTTTTTTGGCATGGTTACACCGAATTGGTGGAACAAACCACATACTAAATGACATTTGTCAGGAATGCAGGCCTAATGAAATTTGCATGGAAAAGCAATCCTCTTGCATTGTATATAAACTATACTGTAGCAACAGTCAAAATCCCTGATTCCTCCCCAAGAATAGCAGAGGAGTTGGAATTACGAACAACAATCCCATGCTTGGTACATCTACTATCCAAGCCTTGAGGATCACCCCACCCCCCTTCTCACACAACCTCAGTACAGGTGCTCAAGAGGGACATTAGTCAACCAAAACCGGGTTTTCAGAAACATCCTTTCTGACACACCCTACAAGACTCTAATTTGTATTGATGTGGGTTTTTTATAACGTCAAGTAATGGATTTGGAAATAGGGTGTCTCTATATGACATAGTTTGAAAAATCCCAAATGTATAAGTGAAATCAAAGCAGATAAAGATAATGTGGTCTCCGCTGGTATATTGTAACATTACGTTCTTATTTAAAGCTTCCTTCCAATCTCTACATTTGATAAGGGAGTAAATCAAATCAGTGGTTCAAATCCTGTTGTCCACTTGAGGGAATGGGATAAATAACACTGAATTTAAAAAAGAGCTTTGTCTTGAACCTCTTACTGTTTGGAGCTCTTGCTCCGGCCAACCACTCGTTCTACTCTCCTACTCTCCATCCTCTCTCAGTTCTTGTATTTTAACTGTGCTTGTGATGCGTTTCGTTGTAGTCCATGATCCTTAGTTGCTGTCTGGGTCGTGCTGAACTGGCCACCACCACTCCCCCTCCCCTTGCTCCTCCCATCTTCCGTCTGGTACTCTCCTGCTTGGTAGCTCTCTGCTTGGTTTCAGGCAGGTGCTCCTTCGCAGGCACAGTGAGAGGGGCACCCAGTATAGAGGCAAGGGCAGGGGAAAAGGTAAGGTTAAGGACAGGGTTAGAGACAGGACACGTCAGAGAATTCCCCAGTGGGGGAAATGAGGGCTCCACACACAGCTCAGTCTTCAGGCCCTGTGAAAGGCCGGCCAGGCGGGGGGGTGGCGGCTCCTCGTCACACTGGCTCTCGCTCTTGTTCCGGAACAGCTCTCGCGCCCGCATGCCCAGGAAGCTCTTGGCACTGGGGTAGGAGCCAACAGTGAGGGGTGTGGCGTCGGGAGGCAGTGGGGGGGCCAGGGGGGTATGGGTACAGGAAGGCTCCACAAGGAGAGGCTTGGGGACGTCCTGGGTGCCGTTGACCGAGTTGACAGGGGGCGTCTTAGGGGGGTTGTTCGCCTTAGGTTGCCCTGGAAATAAAGTGCTGCCGTTGCGTCGTGGGGACTGAGGTGGTCTGCCGTTATCTGACCACTCATTGATTCCTGATGTGACTGGTCCATCTGGCTCCATGATACTACCATTACCATAGAGACAGGGGAGGAAAACATGGAAGGGGATTACTTTCAATTATACACTGGGTGGTTCAAGCCCTGAATACTGGTGGCATATCAGAACGTATAATGCTCTAATTACATTGGTAACCAGTTTATAATAGCAAAAAGGCACATCAGGGGTTTGTGGTATATGACCAATATACCGTGGCTAAGGGCTGTATCCAGGCACTTGAAGCGTGCATAGCAACAGCCCTTAGTCGTGGTATATTGGCCACATACCACACCTCCTCGGGCCTTATTGCTTAAATATACATTTAGCTTCTAATGGCACATACACCATTATGCATGTGCATTCCATAAACCTCAACAGTTTGACTGCCATCTCACCTAGAGTCTATAGGAGGGCCAGGCTCTGTACTGCTGCCCCCTGCGGAGGCTGTGGTCAGGGTGGCATGACCCTCCATCTCCAGTCTACTGTAGAGCTGCAGCAGCTCAATCTGCAGGAGCTGGGTCACTCTCCTCTGGGCCTGGTACCTGCTGTCTGACGCCTGCAGCTCGCCCCTACACAGAGACAGATGGACATCATCATATTACACACTTAAGAGAGAAAAACAGAGCTAGCTGCTGTGCTAACACACAGGTGTGCATAAAAACCCACAAACCAACTGCGTTGATCCAAAGGTCGACACCTTATAACAACACAATGAACGTAAATCCCCATTCAAAAGGAGCTTCTAAAGAAGTAAGTCTACTGTAAGTCGCTCTGGATAAGAGCGTCTGCTAAATGACTAAAATGTAAATGTAAATGTAAATAAGTCTAGAGGCCTTTTCCACCTCTAAACCCGGAATGCTCATACTTGGCCCGGCCCTTGACGTCCTCCAGAAACTTCTTCTGCTCCACGATGAGGTGTTCCTTCTTGGTGAGCTGGTTCTCCAGCTCACCCACCCTCTGTTGCGCTGCCTCCAGCTTCTGGCCCTGCTGCAGCAGGCTCTGCCTCAGCCTCTCCACCTCCTTCCCCCAGGACACCTGCACCATCTGGGCCTCCTACAGTGAGAAAGAGAGGGTGGTGGTGTGGGAACTGTAAAACTAGTCTGGCCAGGGTTTGGCCAGTGGCCTCCATGAGAGGTATCGTCTGGTACGCATAGAGTCATAGTACCCATAAAACCTAACGGTCAAACAGGGAAATAGTTCCAATTGTTTTCCACCATTAATTTTTCCATAGCGGATTTTATAAACACTTAAAATAAGGGCTGTATTTCGTGTAGGCTTACCCTGGCGTGGCGTTTTGATAACCGTGTAAATCTCTCTCAGACAAGGTGACTTAAGTCAATATATTTGCCTGCATTTACACCCCTCCAAAATGTTTTAATGCTAATTAGCTGCTAATGTGGCCATCATACAGAACTACAAATGCCATGATGTCTGGATGAGACTGCCGAATCATGGCAAAGGTAAGAATCTCTGGGTTAACTATCTAATGTTAGCTAAATGTAGTAGTTAATAAAAATTGGCAACATTTATATAAAATGTACAATTCTGTGAACTGTCTTGGGTACGTTTTAAAATTACACAATACCTGTTTAGCAAAGGTGTCAGCTAAAGATGACATGCAGGAGCTTGTAGGGATTTGTAGTCTTGCATGATGTCTACTTTGATGCTAATGAGCATTTTCAAACCTAAGAGTAAATAGAGCCATATATATATATAGAGAAATAAATATATTTTAAAAAGTCACCTTGTCAGAGAGATTTACACAGTTATCAAAAATCCCCAATGGAAAAATTAAAGGTAGAAAAACTATTGGAACCATTTCCCTGTTTGACTGCTAGGTTTTATTACCACACATACTATGACACATCCACTGTGGGGCTTTATAGGTTGTTGTTCCTCTCCAAATACATACGTCCCTGACAACTTTTACCACAATGCAATGGAACACAATATGGAAGACAGGTCATGGCGGAGACATCGATAGCAACTTTTTATTAATACAGCTTTTACCCATGCAGTAGTACTGATTCTGTTCCTCTTTTCCCCCTAAGTTCCTCCTATATGTTCTCAGTGGTCCTTGGTCCCTTACCATGGCATTGTCTGAGCCTGTGTGCTGCTGCCGCTGTACAGCCAGCTTGTGGGCCTCCCCCAGGAGCAGCAGCTGCTTGTTCAGGAAGCTCATCTGCTGCTGGGTGCGCTCACTGGTGCTCAGCTGAAGGACACATGAGACAACCAATCAGAATGGAGACAAACCCCACAAAGCCCTCGGTTTGGTTTATTTATGGACACACTATGTTCTTAGTCCTTTTATCTTCACACATACAGCATCTGATTTACTACAAGTGGCAAGCAGATTATCCATGTTGATTGATTTTACAGCAGCAGAGCAAGTAGAACTAGATGAGGTGCCTCACCTTGGTAGTCATCTGGTTGAGAAGGTGCCCCGTGTGACACACCTTGTTGTTGGACCTCTGCAGATCTGCCTCCAGCTCATTCATCTTCTTCTGATACTCATTCAACTGACTCTGGAAAAGATCATCAGAGAGGGTACAATACAGTGTATGGAAGATTTGATATACATTATTCTATGCATGTGTGTGTGTGTGCGCGTGCGTGTGTAAATGTAGTCATGCATCTACCTGCAGCTCCTGGTTCTTGGTGTAATAGTCGTCCCGGCCCTGTTGTAGTTGGCGGACCTGGCAGTGTAGTCTGGTGACCACGGTCTCTCGGTCGTCCCACAGCTGTCTGCAGCGCTGCTGCTCCACCTGCAGACTCTCCTTCAGAGACACGATGTCCACACTCTGGAGGTTCAACTGGTCCTTCTGCAGGCAGATACAGTGAGAGAGGATGACAGACCGCTCACCATTTGACGAAATCTACAACGGCATAGGATTTAATAAAACAGTTAATTTGTGAAACTTTTTTTCACCATATGCAACAGAGGAAAACCTACTCTACTGAGTCACTAGACGCAACAAAGTCGGTGAGTGAAATGGATCAAGAGCAGGCTCCTGTTTTGTGATACTTATCAAAACATCTACTTTGTGATACTTTCAAAGATAACCGTCTTAGAAAGCCACGATTCCAACACCACTACCTCTCAACCAATTCACACTAGTTCTGAGAAGCTACAGGACAAATCCAAGAGGGGAGGATCTGCTGCATTTATTACCATGGCGTTGTTCTGTTCCTCCAGTGCAGTGGCGTTGATGACGCGTCGCAGTAGGCGTCGGTTGCGGACGGCGTGCTGCTCTCGCTTGTAGCGTTCGTACAGCAGCTGGCTGTGCAGCAGGAGCAGCTGGCTACGCAACGTGTGCAGCTCATCCAGCGGAGCAGAGCCTGGGGGAGGGAGGACAGGCACACAGCAGATTAACAACAACCAGGAAAATGATGACCGTCATAAAATGATAATTATCAGGATAATAATGAAAATGTATTTGGTTCTTCTCATGCAATGTCAACAAGGAACTTTGAGCACATCGGTAGCGGGAGTTAAGTGTTAACTCCACATTGTACAAGTTGTGGTTTATTTCACTGGGTAGATGTGAAGTTTATGATGTATTGATTGTATTTCTGACCCTCTCCTAATGCTATTCTGGGCTCAAACAGTAGTACTGTAGATATAGCTTTGTTTCTATGGTTCATTAGCTCTAATTTCATCAGGCTCACATACACAGTACATAACACCTACATAAAGTAATAGTAATATATTGAAGTAATATATTGAACATTGATTATTCATAATCCTTTAGTTATGTATGAAAGTGGTATGACTAGTTCACTGTATGTAGTCACACTAACACAGAAAAAAAGGGAACTGAGTAGGTGTATATAAAATAAAACTGGCAGATAAAATCTATGAGAACTTTACACCAAGGCCTCTCAGAGTCATGAGGGAACTTACATAAGTTAACCACAAGCTCTTTGTGGAGTTGGTTTCACACACACAATTAAAAATACATGACTTATATAAACTTATTCAATTCCAATGCTCTAACTTGGCAGGCGGAGAGGGAGGCTTGGCCCATACACAAGGCTGTTATACAGTGATCAGCAGCTGGAGATGGTTAAGACAGAGACTTTTGTTCCCATCTAGGGAAGATGTCACATAGCAGCTAGGATCATCTCAACTGCTTCTGTACCTTTTTAATACTATTCTACCTAGGGATGCATGATATAAAATCGGTGAATATATCGGAATCAGCCGATATTAGCTAAAAATGCCAACATCGGCATCAGCCCGATGTCTAGTTTAACGGCGATGTGCAAAACCGATGTCAAAGCTGACGTGCATACCTGTATAACGTAGGTACATGACGTAATGACGCCACTTAAAATGTTGTGCTACATGTGCCACACAGCATTCCTAACCTAGCCCACAATATCTGCTGTGTGGATCGAGCAGTCAACAAGTCGAGCAGTCATTTGAAAGAGTAAGAACATATCATTCAGACAACTCAAAAGGCAAAATCCATTAAAGCCAAGATAACGGAATTCATTGCCCTTGACAATCAACTGTTCTCTGTCATGGGTGATGTTGGCTTTCGCCGACTGGTTGAGCACATGTTGCCCTACCGGAGTTACACAGTAATAGCGTCACTGCTATTAGCGTCACGACATACATACTATGGAACGGCGTTAGGGTCTTTGCGTGTCAAAAAAAGATTGGTCAAATAACACTATTTGACGCATTAAATAAGCTTTTAATTTGACACGTCAAATAACACAGTTCTATTATAGAATGTTGTGTGGGCTGAATTTGCACGTGCAAGCCAGGCGCCACCACTACTATAAGTAGCACTGTCAAAGCTGTACAAAAAGTCTACAAACACCGGCCACGAACTATGTGTTTACAATACCGTGTTGGTAATAAAGCATTATTTGTTTGACCGCAACTTCTGGGGTAGCTAGCTTTAGCTTGGTACCTAGCTAGCACAAATACAACCAGCCTGAAAACAATGACCAGTAGAAACTGCAGTCATTTTGATTATTATTAGCAATGATATAGGAAGCCTTGTGAGTAAGTATTAGCTAGGTTGTCACTTGTTGTTCACCTATTGAAATTGAACGTCAGTTCATGAAATTAGCTAGCCAGCTACTTAACCCTGTTGCCCAAAGCAAACGTTATGAGCAGCCAGCTAGCTTCATCTGGCTAGGAAGGCTTGACTGGAACGGGTTATGTGTTGTGGCCTCCCCAGTCAGGCTATTGTGTGTATTGACATTCATAATGCACTGTACAGCTTTACCTAAGGATTTGGGATCAAATGGGGTATCAGTCTACTCAATACCCAAGATAGTTTTTCCCAACATCCTCCTCAGAGTTAGACTCCAAAACATCCACACAGTATTGTTTTTCCTCAGGAATAGTGTTCAATACACATTGGTTGACAATAAATGTGGCTCAATTCACAATTGTTTCAGAGTCCCGCAATAAGACCTACGACGCTAATGTTCTCTGGGTGTCACTGAGTAGACTGATACCCAATGTCATTGATCCACAATCCATAGGTAAGGCCGTACAGTGAATTTAGAATTGCATTGGGGGAATACTTATGCATGATTTCAACAGATGTCAAATGATTGTATTGTATGTATTTTTTTGATTTTATATAACATTCCAACCTCGTTTAGCATGATATATTCAATTATAGCATAATTCTACTATTTGTATTCATTTGCATCACTGTCACACTTTTATTTTGAAGGCTAACTGCAAAGTTCACTATTGTGGCTAGCGTCACAGATGGTCCGCCCACCATTAATCAAATAAGAATTGTCTTATAAATTAGGGTTTATTTTAGATGACACCTAGCTATATAGTTAGCTAGCTAACTATAGCTACTGAAAGATCTATTTTTGCTGTTTTTGGGGAAGAACATTGTTTGCATCCATGAGCTAGCTAGCTTTTTTATTTATTTTTTCGACCAGCACTGTAGATTCACGAGACAACTTTACCAGCACCATAGCATACGTATCAATGACACTAACTAATTTGACGTAACTACATCAAATTAATGAACGAGTTAAATTATTATGTGATGTGCAGTCATATTCAGATCCTGATTGGTCAACAAGCTTATTTGACACGTCAAATAGTGTTATTGACACTCAAAGACCCAAACGGCGTACCATAGTAAGAGAAATCCTGGTTGAGAATGAAACGACTGAACAACGAAACAGCACAGCAAGTAAGTGAAAGAAATAGGTTTTGATTATGTTTGGGGACATACGTAAATGCCAACAAAATAACTTCTTGGTCAGTGGTGTGTGTGTGTAACATTTAAATTTAACTTGGCAAGTCAGTTAAGAACAAATTCTTATTTACAATGACGGCCTAGCCCGGACGACGCTGGGCCTATTGTGCGCCGCCCTATGGAACTACCAATCATGACCCGATGTGATACAGCCTGGATTCGAACCAGAGACTGTAGTGACGCCTCTTACACTGAGATTCAGTGCCTTAGACCGCTGCGTCCATGTCTGTGTGTTAACTATTTAACTGTACTAGAATGCTTAAAATGCTGCTAAAATTTAAAATATCGGTTTCGTTTTTTTTGGTGAGGAAAATATTAGATATCAGTATCGGCCAAAAATGTCATATGGGTGCATCACTAATTCTACCTCCAAAGGCACTTATGAGTGGGAGAACACTGTCAAATAGCCTCAGTTTCTGCCTGATGTTGGAAAACGACATTATAGTCAGTGTAGGGTAAACATCATGAGGCCTAAATGTCCTGAAAGTTTTATCAGTGTTCCACTGTTGCACTAGCTGAAAGTACAGTGCTGCTGCTGTACTCTGGTGGTGGTTGTTTACCTCCAAAATGCGTCCAGTCAGCTGACTTGCTTGGCAAAGGTAATCTGTAAGAGAGAGAGAGGGAGAGTCATGACTATTTAAAAAACTGTGTCAGTTCAACAGAATCAGCATTGGGTCAGTACATCAGACTCAGACACCCCCATAGAAAAATCTGAATGGTAGATCCCAGTCTTCTGGACCCATCTGGGCTTGGAGACACCTTTCTGTGTACTGGGCCTCTGTCCCAGTCAATTATATCCCTCAAGCAGGGCATGGCCTGCTTTTGAGCTTTGGGGAAGATACTAAAGAGGTGGGGGCGGCGGGGGATGAAATGAGCAGAGCCAGATTGTTTTGTGCAGAGCTCCAACTCTGCTGACACTGGTCCCTTCTGTTGTTGTATTATTGGCTTAGGAGCGAGGACAGTGTGTGTGTGTGTGGGGGGGGGGGGGGGGGTCAGACAATGCCTGTAGTTGTTCAACTGAGTTTTACCCGTGGGCCAGGGCAATGGACTGGAAAGGACCCAGCCCAGTTCTACACAGTGAGCTCAAATCACATACTCTGGCTTTCCTTTGCCTTCAACACTTACAGCACACTGAAAGCCATGTTCTTGGACTAGGTACTAAGACAACCCATAATCAGATGGTTTTGATGGAGACTGATAAGCATAAAGTTGGTCAGACAGTTGTGATCTCACACAGATATTAAAAGCTGGACCCCTCACCTGTTGAGCACCTTGTCGTGGGCGTCGCTTCCCTGCTGAACGAGACGATCCAGCACCTCCAGGGGGGAAGCCGACACCCTCCCCTGGCCCTCCTCCTCCCTGTCCTCCAGCCCCTCCTGCCGCTGGCACAGCCTCTCGAGAGCAGCCCGGCCCAGGGCCTCTGATGTCCTCCTCCCCACGAAGAGGGATGCGGCCCGGGGCAGAGCCAGGTCAAACAGGGCCTCATAGGGCAGGGAGGGGTTCTTGATGGAGGGGCTGGGGGAGAACAGGCCACCGAACTTGGCCATCTCGTACTCCGGGGCAGAGGGGCTCTGGTGGAGTGGGTGTTCGATGGGGCTGAAGGGACACATGGGTTGGAAAGACCAGGACTGCTCTAGGGCCGAGCCCCTACTATTGTCCCCACCACCATTAGCGCCCTGGGCATTCTCCAGTGCCTTGTCTGGGGTGGACACCGCATGGTGGGGGTCCCGGAGCAGCATGAGGCCACCCAGTGGGGGGTTGGGCAGGGCCTTCTCCTGGGTACCCGTCAGGGTCTCAGTGGTGCGGTAGAACGGGGAGTCAAAGCCCCTCAGGGCAGCCAAGTCTCGCTTGTCCTCCGTGATCTCCAGGAGCTCCTCTGTGATGGCAGCTGGTGTGTTTTTGGAGAGGTAAAACAGGGGACATGAGGACGCTTGCAGTGAAACAGGCTTTTGAGTCATTGGTGCATTAAGACATTTGCTGTGAAATGTATATGGTTCCCTCTCATTCAACTGACATTTTATGTCAGCCTCATTTAGACCAGCACACTCCTATTCTCAGACAGTGTACTCACCCTCTTCCCTCTCCTTCTCTGTCCTCAGCTGAAGCTCCTGCTCCTTCATAAAGACTGAAAGTTCTGTCAGCGTCATAGAAATGGTCCCACCACCACTTGCATCTAGTAAACAGAAGACAGACAATAAACATACAGTTTTACATAAAACAATCTTCCACCAGAGAACATGGATCGACAAAGCTTAAGAACCAACGACTTGGTAAAAAGCATACAAATGTAATATCCAACTCCACATTTTTGATGATGACTGACCTCTGTTGTTGATGACCTCTCCACCTTTCTCAGGATCTCTAATTGGTTCTTGCCTCACCAGGCTGGGTTTGGATGCTTCTACAGGGCAGCCATGCTGAAAGTGAACAGATTTTATTGTAATTTGTATTAAACCTTTATTTAAGCAGGAAGTCCCAAGTTCTCTTCTTACTACACTACAAAGGCCAATAATGCCCATTGTGGGCACGGATGTCATACTGTACCTTCCGTGGTGGACTAGCGGTGTTGGATGTCAGGGGGATGGTGGGGAACTCATCAGAGAGGGTGGGGGGCGGGGAGGTGGTGGCAGGAGTACCTGAGGCAGGCGTTCCTTTCCCTCCTGCTTACAGAAGACAGCAATTAGGAACAAATACCAACGGAAATGTCATGTAGGATTAATCACATGGCAAAACCTCACCAACACATGTAGGGATCAGTTTCTAAAGCATGATCTTTATATCATATGAATCAATATTGTTTATCAAATCCATATTAAAACACAAGATATTGTAATATGCCTTTTTACACTACACCGGTTTGAAACCGTTTTCATAGAGAAACTGGTTCCATGACACATATGCTACATATACACAGGCAGTCCAATTCTGACTTTTATGCCCAATTATTGTCAAAAGAGCTGATCTGAATTGTCAAAAGACCAATTTGTTAAAAAAAAGATTACACAGACAGCCCACAGTTAAACAGCAACATTTTTACAGTGTAAAGATCTGGTTTCCAATCCGACTTTCCCAAGCCACATCTGGACGTAGTTTGGGAGACAAACTTCTACACTACATAACCCTTCTGAGTGGTATAGTGTAAAGACAATGGTTTTCCAACACCATTCTATTTCTATGGTGCAGACACACATGAAGCTATGTAAGGAGTGCAAAAAGATCTGTTTAATATTTGATGTTGAAGACAAATAGTGCTTCACATATTTTAAAGGTTTCTAAAGCATGTTGGTTATATCATACAAGTCCATATTGTTTATGAAATCTATACTGAACAAAAAACGCAACATGTTGGTCCCATGTTTCATGAGCTGCAATTAACGATCCCAGAAATGTTCCATATGCACAAAAAGCTTATTTCTCTCAAATGTTGTGCACAAATTTGGTTAAATCCTTGTTAGTGAGGATTTCTTCTTTGCCAAGGTAATCCATCCACCTGAAAGGTGTGGCCTATCAAGAAGCTGATTAAACAGTATGCTTATTACACAGGTGCACCTTGTGCTGGGGGCAATAAAAAGGCTACTCTAAAATGTGAAGTTTTGTCACAAGACAATGCCACAGATGTCCAATTGGCATGCTGACTGTAGGAATGTCCACCAGAGCTGTTGCCAGAGAATTGAAGGTTCATTTCTCTACCATAAGCTGCCTCCAACGTCATTTTAGAGCGGCCCCACAACCGCAGACCACATGTAACCACGCCAGCTCAGGACCTCCACAACCAGCTTCTTCACCTGTGGGATCGTCAGACCAGTCACTCGGACAGCAGATGAAACTGAGTATTTCTGTCTGTAATAAAGCCCTTTTGTGGGGAAAAACTCATTTCTATTGGCTGGGCCTGGCTTCCCAGTGGGTGGGCCTATTCCCTCCCAAGCCCACCCAATGCTGTGCCCCTGCTCAGTCATAAATCCATTAGATTAGGGCGTAATTTATTCATTTCAATTGACTGATTTCCTTATACGAACTGTAACTCTGTAAAATAGTTGAAATTATTGCATGTTGCGTTTATATTTTTGTTCAGTATGTTGTATAGATTAATTATCTCTTTTCACCTGATGTGCTGTGGACGCGGTGGCCTGAGAGGTAAGAGGCACTATGGGAGAGCTCTGAGTTGGGTGACATGCCCCTGGAGGAAGGGGGTGTGGCCATTCCACACAGGGAGGAGGGGCTCCACAGTTCTTTTCCCCCACAGGTGGAGTTGAATTCACAGCTAGAGTTCTAAAGGAAGACATTCACAATGTTACCAGTTAAAGTTCCAATGCAGCCATTTTTATCCCGATATCAAATCTTGTCTGGGTAACAATTAGGCATCTTACTGGGATTGCTTTCAATTAAAATGGTCAAAAATAAAAAGCATAGTTCTAATAGCTTCTTAGCAAAGAGCATTTTCTCATGCAAGAATTTTACTAGGACTGTCGAAGTGGTCTGAGTGAAAACTGAAAACTAGCTGTTATTGGCATAGAGGTTTGGAACTCTTTCTATTGGTCTATTAACTAATTTACCACCTGGTGATGCCACCAGGCAGGCCAAAACTCCATCCCACCAAAACAGGCTGACATTTCAGGTGGTCTTTTCAAACAGGTCTTACACTAAAATGGCATTATCAAAATGTTCACAATTTCACAGTTTTATTCCAACCTCATATTGTGGAAATACATATAAAAACGCAAGAAAATCATGTTTTTGACTACACAGGGCTTTAAGAATTAATTTCAAATGGTTGATAATGATGTGGTATACTATTAATAGTAAGTGGAAATAAGGCTGCAATATTTTTTTACAGGATTTCAGGTTTCTACAGACAAATCCTCAGCCAGACAGACAGACAGACTGAGTGCTGAACAACACCAGGACCCCCTGCGTGGGCCACTCACAAATAGAGGGACAGACAGTGTCGCCAAGGCAACCAGCACATGTGACAGACCATATTGGGATGGCAGGACGGGGGCGTAAGGGCATGTTTTCTGTTTTCTAAGGCCTGACACCACCGCCCGCCAGTCTTGCCCACTGATGACTCAAAGTCTCTCATCTCTCCTTGCTAAAGCACTCCCTCCCTTCTCTCCAAAAACAAGGGGGCGATTCATAGGCTCGGAAGGGAGAGGGGGGGGCCAGTGGGTTCAGGGATAAGCGATTGACTAAGAACATCTGACACAGCCAATATATCAAGTGTAAACACCCTCTGCAAAACAACAAGAAATGCATAGAGAAGAAGCAGCAGCAGCAATCAGCAGCTGCTCACTCTGGCTGACACTGGCCTCCAACCAACACTTTCTATCTAGGAACTAATCTGGACACATTTGCTATGGGTCAGTGCAGTGAAAATTTGTGCAACAGAAATGCAGTGTGTGTGTGTGTTACCTGACGTCTGGAGGTCTGGGGGCTGCGATAGGAGGACTGGGTCCCTGACAGAGGGGGCAGGGACAGGGGTGGTGGTTGGGGCTGGCGTGGGGTAGAGAAGGGGGTCAAAGAGGAGCTTCCTGTGGGGAGAAGAGGACTCACTCTTACATTGATGTGTTAAATAAATCTCCATTCATTCTCCACTTATCAACAAGACCATAATCACCTCATGACAAATCATTAGAAACCAACTATGCCGTCCGGCAGCCAAACAACGCTAGAAACACATTTTTTCAGATGATTGATAGTTAGAATTCACACAACTGAGGTAAAAAACTGGAAACAAATTATGAACATGAACAATACTCCAAACACCAAACAAACTTATGTCATTCCTGTCCATCAAAGGGAGGTGAGAGGTGTGGGGGGGGCGGGTGATCTCACCGTAGCTGCTGTGGAAGTCTGTGTAGGGGCTAGAGGCTGAGTCTTGTGGACAAAGCTGCATCTGGGGGTAGAGGTTCTCGGGCATGGTCGCATAGCCCTCCTCACACGACGCTTCCTTGGGGTCCAGAGACACTTTGGCGCATTCTATGACGATGTCATGGATCTCAAATCTTTTCCATCTGCAGAGGGGACAGAATGGTAAATCCAATTGAGAAAACAATGTAATAATATTTTCTCACTTGTGCATACAGCAGATTAGCTCTTGATTTGTTTTTTTTTTTTTATATAAACAAGAGAGTGAAGCTTGAGAGCTGTGATTGACTGACCTGGTGGGATCAAGCTCATGGTCCTTTGTTCCAGTCACTAGTTCCGGGTGTATACGGACGTGTTCCAGCATTGGCTGCAAAAAAAAATGGGAAAGAACAAAAAATAATTACAGAACCATTTAGATACACATTCGTATTATATTTCTATGGGTAGAATCTCTTCCTGAAGACAAATCAACATAATAAATTGAAGATTGATCAAATGAAACAGCTGTGATCTCTCACCTTCACCACTTCCTCAAAGGTGTCCACGTTCTCCTTCATACTGTAGTGGGAGCGCAGGTAGGACACAAAGTTGCAGGGGTACATGCCGTAGAGGCGGTGGAAGAGGGAGTAGACGCTGGCGTGCAAGTGGATGAGGTACACCTCAGAGATGTGGCCTGGTGCAGGCAAGAAGAACAGAAAGAGAGTACATGATGTCAGGTCAGGGGCAGCAACATGAACAAAACAGTCCATCTAAAACCACACCTGACTCTCTACCATTTCCAATATTCTCATAAAGAGAAAAATTCTCTATGAAAGAATTAATTTGCATAATACAAAAATCAGCCGGTTTAAGCTAGAGGTGGGTTTTTTGGCATTGGATGGGTCTCAAACCACTACATCTGCCAATGTAACATTTCCGCATCTGTGGTGAAAGTTGTCAGAGATAGAGCGGTGTATGTCAGACTATGAGACATCCCGATAATCGGTCTTCTCACAAAATCGTCGGTAGCCTCCGAACAGTTTGGCCTACAAACTATTATGACCTCTTTATGGAAATATGACAAGACTTGTCTGAAGGTCCCCCGGAACCAGTTGAAAACATTTATGAAGTACAGTATATATGGTGACTGTTTAATGAAAAAGAATAGGGGGTTAAATACAATTTTTTTTTCCTGATTTGTCTTATATCGCTCAGATATAGGATAGACAGTACAGAACAAACTTCTTTTAGATTTTTTGGGGGGAGACTATCTGTTGTTCCATATAGTGAATCTGTTATTCAATTAGTTTTTATGGTCCAATAGCAGTAAGGCCAAAAACTATTTTTCAAATAACTTAAATCAAATAGAAAAATTATCCTTGGTATGACGTTCTTAAAATAATTCCATATAGCTCAGTAGTACCCTTGGCTTAGACTTAATAAAACAGCTCCTCAGTCATTTGTTGATTACCTGGGTTCTTCAGGTTCCAGGAAGCCAGGCGTCCAAAGATGTCAAAGAACTCATACAGGTGTTGTTTGCCAGCCTGGGGGATCATGGGTAGCAAAGTGATCAACACCAGGACTCCAGTTATGAGGACCACAACGTCTGAATCCGTCTGGACACCAAGGAAAGAGAAACATTTAACATAAGGATACAAATTAAAGAGGTCCAAGACACTTGATATAATACGCCTGTGCTTCCATGTATTCCTAGAACAAAAAACCTACCGCTGTGGCAATCTTCCCCTCCTACCTACAATAAAACATTTTCAGTATTTTTCATTTTTTTTATACCTTGAGGCATTTGAGCAGCGAGAGCAGCAGCGGGTAGCGGGCAATCTTGTGGATCCAGGATGGCTGCTTGCGGACCACGTGGCCAAGCAGAGTGAGGGTGGGCAGCCGGCAGGCCTGTTTGGTCATACACTCGTTCATCTTGTCCAGCAGGTGCTGTGGTGGGCAAATTAGAAACAGCACTGGGCTTTAAGACACTCATTCTATTCATTGTTACTTAATGTTTTATGATTTGTTTTGATCAATTATGGAGAGTTAAAGTTATTTAATTAACAACGGATGAAAAATGGGAGTACATAACTTTCTTCAGATAAAGGGGATGTAAGGCAGGTCTCACCTTATCATGTGGCTCTCTGACTGACGAGAGGATATGCATGGCCTGGGCCGAGTTAGTCTCCAAGAAGTAGTCCACCAGTCCATTCAGCAGCATTGACCCTCGCTCTGCACAGAGGGGAGAATGAACATAGTACCAACATCCACATTAAGGCCCACAATATGGCTGCAAAAAAGCATTTGCCATAGCCCTCTATTACAGAGTACAGGATAAAAGGATGACTGACCAAGTCCAAAAACACCGTATTAAAAAGCAGAGTTCTCACCAGTGCTGAGGTGCTCATTGATAAGGCCTTTGATCTCCTCCAGTTGGCGGATGTCAGAGGACTCCAGGAGAGGGAGGAGGTCCCCAACGTTGGGCTGCTCTCTGGCCATGTTGACAGCGGAGGGTGAGGTGGTGGCAGACAGTCTCTGTCAAGGCCTGGAGGGCAGGGGGTGTCCCAGTCGTCTCTCTCACAGCGTCCTGCCTGGAGGGCTCACTGGGCCTCCGGCCAATACAGTCTCCAGGCACCACTACAGGACAGGGCAAGCAACAGGACAGTAAAGGGTCAAACCTGACTCAGCACAAGTCAGAGAACTTCAGTGATACTTTTGGTCATGTAGTGCATGTGGACAGCTGCTAGTCGAACATCTCATTCCAATATCATGGGCATTAATATGGAGTTGGTCCCCCCTTTGCTGCTAAAACAGCCTCCACTCTTCTGGGAAGGCTTTCCGTTAGATGTGGGAACATTGCTGCGGGGACTTGCTTCTATTCAGCCACAAGCACATTAGCGAGATCGGGCACTGATGTTGAGAGATTAGGCCTGGCTCGCAGTTGACGTTCCAATTCACCCCAAAGGTGTTTGATGGGGTTAATGTCAAGGCTCCGTGCAGGCAAGTCATTTCTTTCACACCGATCTCGACAAACCATTTGTATGAACCTCGCTTTGTGCACAACTGAGCTCTTCAGTTAGACATTGGCAGTACAATGGCCTAACAATGGAGATTGCATGGCTGTGTGCTCAATGTTATACACCTGTCAGCAACAGGTATGGCTGAAATAGCCAAATCCCCTCATTTGAAGGGGTGTCCACATCCTCTTGGCCATGTAGTGTATCTAGGCTATTAGATAAAACATTCTAGAAAAGCATCAATTGCAGCCCAATACCACATGATTATGACCCTCACATATCCTAATCTAAAAAGTCATACAGTGTACTGACAAAATGTAGGACATGAGCAATGTTCTAAATGGCATTTAGACTAGCTACATACATATTGGTATTATTAGGCTTGTTACCCTTTGCACTTAGGAACTGCATTGTATAAATAAGGAAACCGGTAGGTACCAATGGAAGTTTTGATAACGCCATGTGAAATCTACCACACTAGTTCTAAAGCAGTGAAACAGTGACAAATTCAAAGAAATTTGCTCTGACCACATTTGGCCCACTGGAACAGACAAAACCATAATATGAATAATCTCTATGATATCTGCACCCACCATCTACCACAGCGGTTTGTCATAACATTCTGTGAGTGTTTTCACAGAACTTCTCCTCCCAGTGACTCAACCTTTCAAAGGAAAAGAGGCCATAAATAATTGTAATAGACAGGTCATTATCACCAGGGTGTCCAACAGCCCTGCTTATGCTTTATAAGGAGTAATGAATCAGCCAGAGAGGTCTTAACACCGCTCTCCCCTCAACATCTAGCCTAGCCTACACAGTCTAATGAAGGCAAGCCACAACACAACTAACAGGAGCAGAAATAAACTAGAAATCAGTAGTGCATACTATGTTCATTGAAGCTTTATTCTCAAATCGGGTCACACCCCTGGTCTCAATATTTTGGACAAAACGGCAAGCATTATTATTAACTCGTATTCCCACTCCAGTGACATGAGCAGCAGCAGCTCCGGGACACTCAGGAAGAGCCTTGATGCAGCCCCATGAACTTCCATATAAACACCGGAAATTACATTTGGCTGTGTACAAGCTGTTAGGGTAGGTAGCACAAACATAACCACATGTAACATATGGATTGGAATTAGCATACACATCAAAAGTCCCAATGCAAAGTTAAATCTCAGTTTTCTATTTTTCAAGTTACTACATAAAACTGATCTTTATTCCGAAGAACGCCAAAGTCATGTCGGAAAATGTCAAAAGCCTATTCCCTATAATATAAACTCAAATAGAAATAACTTCAAATATTTAACTTCACTCATGACTACTGGTTTCAATAAATTAATTTATTGTTACAACTTGCAAAGTCACTAACCAACTAGCCTACTAGCGATATGTTAGCAGTGCATGAGTCAGACAGTCGCTATCAACCCCTAGCTTACAGCTACATTAAAGTAAAACAACGTTTTGGAAATGCATAACTCCATCTTACCAGTTATCAAAGAGTGTTAGCAATATGCAGTTATCTTAGCCAGCATCTTAGCCTAGCCAACCACCACAGTTATGGTCAGCAATCTAGAGCCCAACTACTGGAGACCAGCTAGAACACAACCAAAACATAACCGCAAATTAAAAGCAATGAAAGAACAGAGACTTACAGATTGATGGCTGGGGCCTATCCCATGGCAAAACGTTTAACTTCTACTTGGTCACAAACCCGGATCCGGAAGCACCCCCATCAGTAAAAAAGCTGACTAGCATAGCCTAGCATAGCGTCACAAGTAAATACTAGCATCTAAATATCATTAAATCACAAGTCCAAGCGACCAGATGAAAGATACACATCTTGTGAATCCAGCCATCATTTCTGATTTTTAAAATGTTTTACAGGGAAGACACAATATGTAAATCTATTAGCTAACCACGATAGCAAAAGACACCACTTTTTTTACTCCACCATTTTTTTCCTGCATAGGTAACTATCACAAATTCGACCAAATAAAGATATAAATAGCCACTAACCAAGAAACAACTTCAGATGACAGTCTGATATATTTATTGTATAGCATATGTTTTGTTAGAAAAATTTGCATATTTCAGGTATAAATCATAGTTTACCATTGCAGCCACCATCACAACTCTCACCAAAGCAACTAGAATAACTACAGAGACCATCGTGTATTACCTAAATACTCATCATAAAACATTTCTGAAAAATACACAGCGTACAGCACATGAAAGACAAAGATCTTGTGAATCCAGCCAATATTTCAGATTTTTTAAGTGTTTTACAGGGAAAACACAATATAGCATTATATTAGCTTACTACAATAGCCAACCACACAGCAGGATTGATTCATGCACGTTAGCGATAGCGAATAAACCTGCAAAAGATATTACATTTTTCACTAACCTTCTCAAAACTTCATCAGATGACAGTCCTATAACATCATATTACACAATACATATAGAGTTTGTTCGAAAATGTGCATATTTAGCGGCACAAATCGTGGTTATACAATGACAAAAGTAGCCAAGCTGCCAACAATATGTCGGGAGAAATCTTGGGAGAGGCACCTAGTCTAATCAGTAACTAATCCTAAACTTGACTAAAAAAATACAGGTTGGACAGCAAATGAAAGATACATTAGTTCTTAATGCAATCGCTGTGTTAGATTTTTAAAGTTAACGTTACTACAACATACAGCGTGCGTTAAAGCAAGACCGCACCGAGATTAATGGCGGAATATGAGTTTTACATTTTTCAACAGAACAACGAATTAACATCATTTTTAGTTCTTACTATTTGATGAGCTTCCATCAGAATCTTGGGCAAGGTGTCCTTTGTCCAAAAGAATCGTTGCTCGGTTGTAGATTGTCCTCTTCAACGTTCGAATTAGCAGTAAACATTAGCCATGTGGGCGAGACGTGCCCAAGTCCCTAGAAGGCAGCACAGAAACATCCGAAAATCGCAATATACTGATATAAACTGATATAACTCGGTTTAATTTAACAACATTATGATGTCTTTAACACCTATATCGAATAAAAACTGAGCCGGATATATCTAAGGGCTATAACGGGAGCGTTCTAGAACGACAGCCAGAGCTCCTTTCTGCGTCCTGGCGAAGAGAACAAAGGACGGTCCTCACGTTCCCAGCCCATTTATAAGCTCTCAGATCTGCCTAGCAACACCATTTCAATTCTCACTATTCGCTGACATCCAGGGGAAGGCGTATGCAGTGCATCTCAACCAATAGAAGACAGGCAGATTTATAAACCGACCTCAGAACAGCCAGCAGATTTCAGCACTCACATCCTCATAGGAAAATTGCTCTAACTCCAGTTCTGTTTTACTCACAGATATAATTCAAACGGTTTTAGAAACTAGAGAGTGTTTTCTATCCAATAGTAATAATAATATGCATATTGTACGAGCAAGAATTGAGTACGAGGCAGTTTAATTTGGGAACGAAATTATTACAAAGTGCCAACAGCACCCCCTATTGAGAAAAGGAGCACAGGTTGAGTTAGCTACCACTGCAGGGAGGTGGGCGCCCCACCGGGCTGAAGGAGTATGGGAAATCCAAAATAGATAGATTCCAGATGTCCGTGCTAAACCAAGGTGGAAAAAGTCAAAACAAAAAGGAACTACACAATTATAGCAAGCAGGTATGATTTTCTCCGTTGTGAGCCCACGGCAAAAAGCCATCATAGCCTGCCGTTCTAACGGGTCCCCACTAGATAACACAGCCATAAGGTCCGTGAAGAGCATGCTGCAAGGCCGCACGTGCCCCATCTGCTCCTTGTTTACGTCACACTTCCTCGTGATTGGTGGATTGTAACTCACCACAAACACTTGGTCTGAAATGCAATTACATGCTAGCACGGCTAGTGGCTAACATTAGCCAGCTTGAGCTAGCTACCGAGCTAGCGTCTGAACTCTGTAGCACTGAGTACTTCACTATCACAGTGGGGAAATTTTGTTGCAGTATCATGTATAAATTTAAAGTGCTGTTTAAATAGAATAATAAAAAAAAAAAAATTACAATACAAAATAGCTACTGGCACTGCAGGATTTGAGTCCCTGGCGGCGTAGTGTGTTACTGATGGTAGGCTTTGTTACTTTGGTCCCAACTCTCTGCAGGTCATTCACTAGGTCTCCCCATGTGGTTCTGGGATTTTTGCTCACCGTTCTTGTGATCATTTTGACCCCACGGGGTGAGATCTTGCGTGGAGCCCCAGATCGAGGGAGATTATCAGTGGTCTTGTATGTCTTCCATTTCCTAATAATTGCTCCCACAGTTGATTTCTTCAAACCAAGCTGCTTACCTATTGCAGATTCAGTCTTCCCAGCCTAGTGCAGGTCTACAATTTTGTTTCTGGTGTCCTTTGACAGCTCTTTGGTCTTGGCCATAGTGGAGTTTGGAGTGTGACTGTTTGAGGTTGTGGACAGTTGTCTTTTATACTGATAACAAGTTCAAACAGGTGCCATTAATAGAGGTAACGAGTGGAGGACAGAGGAGCCTCTTAAAGAAGAAGTTACAGGTCTGTGAGAGACAGAAAAATAAAAACAGAAATTGAGTATCCCTTTGAGGTATATCCCTAATTACACTTTGGATGGTGTACAAATACACTTAGTCACTACAACGATACCCTCATAACTCAGTTGCTAGAGAGGAAGCAAACAGCTTAAGGATTTCTCAATGATGCCAATTGTGACTTTAAAACAGTTACAGAGTTTAATAATTGCTGTGATTTTAACAACATCCGCCACGCTGATCCTCAAACGGGGGCCCCGCAGGGGTGCGTGCTCAGCCCCCTCCTGTACTCCCTGTACACTCATGACTGAATAGCCAGGCACGACTCCAACACCATCATTCAATTTGCCGATGACAACACTGATCACCAACAGAGACTTGGCCGTGTGGTGCCAGGACAACAACCCCTCCATCAACGTGATCAAGACAAAGGAGATGATTGTGGACTACAGGAAAAGGAGGGCCGAGCACGCCCCATTCTCATCGACGGGGCTATAGTGGAGCAGGTTGAGAGCTTCAAGTTCCTTGGTGTCCACATCACCAACAAACTAACATGGTCCAAGCACACCAAGACAGTCGTGAAGAGGGCACGACAAAACCTATTCCCCCTCAAGAGACTGAAAAGATTTGGCATGTGTCCTCAGATCCTCAAAATGTTCTACAGTTGCACCATCAAGAGCATCCTGACTGGTTGCATCACTGCCTGGTATGGCAACTGCTCGGCCTCCGACCGCAAGGCACTACAGAGGGTAGTGCGTACGGCCCAGTACATCCCTGGGGCCAAGCTTCCTGCCATCCAGCACCTCAAAACCAGGCAGTTTCAGAGGAAGGCCAGAAAAAATGTCAAAAAGACTCCAGCCACCCTAGTCATAGACTGTTCTCTCCATCTACCGCATGGCAAACGGTACCGGAGCACCAAGTATAGGTCCAAGGGGCATCTAATCTAATCAAATGGCTACCCAGACTATTTGCATTGCCCCATCCCCCCTCGACTAACCAGTGCCCCCGCAAATTGACACCGTACCGGTGCCCCCTGTATATAGCCTCGCTATTGTTATTTTACTGCTGCTCTTTAATTATTTGCATCTGTTATTGTTTTACTTAAAAGTTATTTCTTTGTAAAACTGCCTTGTTGGTTAAGGGCTTGTAAGCATTTCACTGTAAGGTCTACCTCACCTGTTTGTATTTGGCGCATGTGACAAATAACAGATTTGATTGGAGAAAACTGAGGATGAATCAACAACATTGTAGTTACTCCACAATACTAACCTAATTGACATAGTGAAAAGAAAGAAGCCTACATAGAATAAAAATATTCCAAAACATGCATCCTGTTGGCAACAAGGCACTAAAGTAATACTGCAAAAAAATCTGGCAAAGCAATTCCCTTTTTGTCCTTAATACAAAGTATTATGTTTGGGGCAATTCCAATGACACGCATTACCGTACCACTCTCCATATTTTCAAGCACAGCAGTGGCTGCATCATGTTATGGGTATGCTTGTAATCATTAAGGACAGGGGAGTTTTTCAGGATAAAAAATATATATACGTAATGGCGCTAAGCACAAGCAAAAACAATGTTTCAGCCTGCTTTGCACCAGACACTGGGAGATTAATTCCCCTTTCAGCAGAACAATAACTTAAAACACAAGGCCAAATCTATACTGGAGTTGCTTACCAAAAAGGCAGTGAATGTTCCTGAGTGGTCGAGTTACCGTTTTGACTTAAATCTACTTGAAAATCTATGGCAAGACCTGAAAATGGTTGTCTAGCAATGATCAACAATCAATTTGACAGAGTTAGAAGAATTTTCTCAAGAATAATGGGAAAACGTTGCACAATCCAGGCACCAAAGGTGCTTCTACAAAGTATTGACTCAAGGGTGTTAATGCTTATGTAAATTAGATCTGTATTAATTTCAATAAATTCACTAGAATTTCAATAAAAATGTTTTCATTTTGTCATTATGGGGTATTTTGTGAGTAGATGGGTGAAAAAAAATGTATTTATCCATTTTGAATTGAGGCTGTAACAACAAAATGTGGAATAAGTCAAGGGTTATGAATACTTTGAAGGCACTGTCAATCCCAAATACACAAAGAAAATAAATAATGATTATGTTATGGTAGCTAGCTAAGCCTTTTTATTTACAGTTGAATGCAATAAATTAATTAGCTATAGTATGGTCATCTACTGTAGCTAGCAGTGTTGCACAGTATACTGACATTTCGGTACTTTTTCAATACTAGAACATAAAAAACAGTTTGGTACTAGAATTTGTCACTTTACAATGCAAGAATCCAGCCTACAAAGCTGGAAGCTACCGGTAACTTTCCTTGCTAGCTCACAGCTGTAGCTAAAAAATATATTCACTATCCTAGTACTTTGTGATACCATAACGCAAAATTAGCTGATTTTAAAGCTGATGCCACTAAAACCATATTAATTTGCAGTTGCTCTCACGTCTCCTCCAAAGATGATCTATTGTTTCAGCGAACTAACAGAGGATCTCAATTGCATTCAACTCCTCTCCTCTGTCCTCCTCAAAACCCATTGTTTGATAAAGTCAGAGGTCCCTCTCTTCTGACCTCCTCCAATGGGTTTTAAGGAGGCGAGAAGAGGAGTTGAATGCAATTGAGATCCTGGATTGAGATCCAGCTTTAAAATCAGCTAATTTTGCATATGCAATATGTATGCAATATGATTCCTGTGTGTGTGGACGTGTTTAACTATTCTTGTGGGGACCAGAAGTCCTCACAAGAATAGTAAACAAACTAAAATTTGATCAACTGGGGACATTTTGTTTGTCCCCACAAGGTCAAATGCTATTTCTAAAGGGTTAAGGTTAGAATTAGGGTTAGGAGCTAGGGTTGGGTTTTGGGGTTAGGAGCTAGGGTTAGTTTTAGGGTTAGGAGCTAGGGTAAGAGTACAGCTTAGGTTTATGGTTAGGGAAAACAAGATTTTAAATGGGACGGAATTGTGTGTCCCCACAAGTTTAGCTGTACAAGACTGTGTGTGTGTGTGTGTGAGAAGAAGTCTCAGATGGGCCACCCCCGCTTACCTCGTGAATGACGTCATTACTGGTTAAAGAGACAGCATACGCTTTTGTAAAATCTATGCAAATGTTGTTGATCAGTACAATAAAATACCCAAAAGGATTGGAAACAGATTGTCATCTGTATCCCCATGAAATAAGCCAAAACAAGCTCAGTAACTCAATACATGCACACACTACTATTAAATATGCATTCACCTGTACTGTTAATAGGCCTAGGCTACATCTTGATTAATCCAGTTTGACAAAGATTTACCATTCAAATAAATTATTACCATTGGGTGTTCAGTAGTCAGATTAGTAAAAACAAAGTCAAATTGGTTGTTTAATTGATTCATTAATGCATACAGGCCTCTGAAATGTTGACATAAAAACATTTGAATGTAATGATATTTAACTAATATTGTGTGACTTCGGCTAATATGCATTCTTTTTTTGCTGTGGTATCGAGTATTGTGACGGTATTAAGTATCCTAGTGCTAAACCTGGTTTCGAAGTCACAATTTTGGTATGGTAACAGAAGATGCTTAGTAAAATTAGGATTGCAGTAGCTTTAGCCTAATAATGGACTAAAGGAGCCTAACATTACTCCTTATAGTCCAAGGACCTTACATGTTCTGCTTAGAGGTGAATTGGCTTTGACAGCCAAAACAGGCTAATACTCCATCTAAACGTGAATCGACTGTCAATTGCGGTACTGTTCTAGAAACAAAGCACTCTACTTCCATATTACATAAAAAGAATTTCACAAATACAAAATATACACTTACTGTACAGCCAGAGGTTGGTGACACCTTAATTGGGGGATACGGGCTCATAGTAATGGCTGGAATAATGGAACGGTATCAAATACATTAACATGGTTTCCATTTGGTTGATACAATTCCATTCCAGCCACTAATATGAGCAATCCTCCCCTCAGCAAACTACTGTGCCGTACACCGTTTTAACACAGTATTTTTCAGGGACAAGTCGGCATCCGTCCTCGTTAACACACAGGTGTTCGAAGACGCAGATAGCCAATTAGCACAGTTACGAGAGAAAAAGTATTGCTGATATGAAAAATACGTTCCTTATGTTTCCAAAACTGTACGAATTCAATGCGTTTTGACGTTCAGAACGAACGTCGGGCTCTTAAAGTATCTTCTGGCCGGAGAAGTTATCTTCAATGGGCGCTGAAGGTAGTAAGCTAGCGTCTATGAATGTGGTAGCTTTAGCCTAGCTTGATGTGAGATATAACTACGTTACGCCTCAATATGTGCTCAGGAGGTGACGCAGAAAGCAGCTGCAACATTTCAAGAAGTTGCAGCTGAATACAAAATGGTTAGTTACATCATTCACTGTAACTAAACTCACTATGACAGTCAAATGTTAGCTAGCTGGCTGTGTCGCCAGCAAGCAGGCTAGCTATCTGGAATGACCACTGACTGTCGTAAACAACTCAGGGGAACAATGGGCAGGGTTTTTGTTGTTTTAGCCGATTGTTTTATAGGAATTATTATTGGTAAATTGAAAACGATTTCAACAGATGCATGTTCATGAAAGTAGCGATGACTCAAACCATTATTGTCAGTGTCTGTAGAAATATAATACCCGTTATATAGCTAACGGTAGCTGTCATTCAGAAAAACAAGTCATTACCGACCACTACCAGGAGAAAAAAAAATATATATTTGACAGTCATGAAAGAGCATCAGCAATTCCTAATAATGCACACACCTTACACTAACGATTTTTCCCCCGTTTGAAATTCACCAGTATATATTTCTATATATCAATAAATGGACCTGTTTACCTGTTAGAGTCTCTACACTCCACAGGGCGCCGCCATCTTGAACACATCACAGCCCATCCCTCTTTAATCAACCTCCGCTGACTCGCACGCAAAGTAATCCCTTATTAGCGAGCCATTCAGAATCTGACACTGACTAGTCTATTTACCTAAATAATGCTACAGCTAGGCTCATTTAAATACTTCCATTCTGCTTCAATCATATCTCAGTGCACCGCACTCCTCATGTCCTCACTCCACGAGAAACTTGCCATTGTTTTTCTCATAGGTGGAGGGATGAATGTATGTGTACTGCGGTTTTCGCGTGACGGGCATGAGTCAGGTAATGAGCGCATGCGCTGAATAGAATGGCAACTTTCTAAGAATGGCCGGATTCGATTATGCTAAAACACAGTCTCATTTAAAAATCTTCCCAGTTTGAAATAGTTCCCAATCCTTTGATTTTTTATTAACAACAAATCAATACAAAAAGTACATGGGGAACACAAGTATGTACAAAGAATATACAAAGGACATCTGTGCTAGGGGGTACAATATCCCATTACACAAGGACCTTAAGGGACATACACATTTATAATTCTAACAGCTTTTTTGTTGTCAGAGTATTTCATTGTCTTAAAATATAGTTAAATGTATTTTCGCAAGATAACAAAATGTGGTGTATTGTTTGTAAATGCGCATTAGTGAATATGAAATTTGTCCAAAAGAATAATGAAATTAATTACATAAGATTGTTTCAACTTATTTCTATCGTAAGTAAAGAATCCAATCACTACATCTTTCCATAATATTGTAAAATCTTCATAAATGTATTCAATTATAAATCTACTGATGTCATGCCACAGATTCCTTACATTAATACAATGCCAAAAAAGATGAAACACTGTTTCTGTGTGGTCATTACAAAAGGTACAATTTGAATTTGTGTTTTTTTAAAACATCTTCATGTAGTGGTTGGCAGGATAATATTTATGAATAATTTTAAAGGAAACTTCCTTCATCTGTTTAAAAAGTAGGTATGTGTGTGGCAACATCCACACTTTTCCCCAACAGATGTTATCAATAAAACCATTCCAATAAGGCATGACATAATGTATAGATAGATACAACATCCTGTTGAAACAAGGCTGGTATAGCTCTATTGTTGTTGAATGGACTTAAAGAAAAACTAAATCTTTCCTACTGATGAGTCAACAGGGTTGCACCTGAGGGAATGGCATCTAAAACAATTGCAAAATCTTTAGGTGTTGCAAGGATCTTGTAAAGTGATAAGAATGCCTTATAATGAAGTAAAAGACCCTCTGCATTTACAAGTTGGCTCACCAATAGGATATTATTTCAGAACCAATATTCTAAAAACAAAGAAGTATTCTTTTTACAATATGTCCCCATTATTCCATATACAATATCTGTTTGGAGAAAAACCCAATCCTTCATGGCACCGTTCAATGGCCCGTGACGTGAACGGGCAAAAGCTGTGAAGGAGGAGCACCGATCTCTAATCTGCGTATCTCCGTCAAAAAGGCAGCATGGTGCAATCGTCCTGAAACATCTCTTGTCCATAAAATCCATGTTTGAATTTTCAACTTAATTTTCGTTAGGAAGGCAGATAACGTGTTTTATAAACAGCAATCACATGCATGTGAAAACACAGAATCGTACTAATTACGGTACTTCATGTTCTTAACTACGCCACTTTTGTTTGAGTCAATTTCGCCATGGGATTTGAACAGGGCACCTGGTTCACACCCGGGAGGCAGCCTGGTGTCACGGCCGTCGTCGGAAGGAGACCAAGGTGCAGCGTGGTGAGCGTACATTTTCTTTTATTATAGTAAATGTCGCCAAGAAAACAAAGAACCGACCGTGAAGCTTAACAGGGCATTAGAGCCACAAACAAAGATAATTACCCACAAACACCAAAGGAAAAAAGGCTGCCTAAATATGATTCCCAATCAGAGACAACGATAGACAGCTGTCCCTGATTGAGAACCATACCCGGCCAAAACATAGAAATAAAGAAACTAGAATGCCCACCCTAGTCACACCCTGGCCTAACCAAAATAGAGAATTAAAGCATCTCTATGGCCAGGGTGTGACAGTACCCCCCTCCCCCCCCCCCCCCCCCCCCCCCCCCCCAAAGGTGCGAACTCCGGCCGCAAAACCTGACTCTATGGGGGAGGGTCCGAGTGGGCATCTATTCACGGCGGCGGCTCCGGTGTGGGACGTAGACCCCGCTCCACCTCTGGCTCCCCCCACTTTGGTGGACCCTCGTTGCAGGCCCCGGACTGGGGACCGTCGCTGGAGGCTCCGGACTGGGGACCGTCGCTGGAGGCTCCGGACTGGGGACCGCCGCTGGAGGCTCCGGACTGGAGACCGCTGCTGGAGGATCCGGACAGGGGACCGTCGCTGGAGGCTTCGTGCCATGGATCCTTGCTGCAGTCTCCGGGCCATGGATCATCGCTGGAGGCTTCGTGCCATGAATCATCGCTGGAGGCTTCGTGCCATGGATCATCATTGGAGGCTTCATGCCATGGATCATCGCTGGAGGCTTCGTGCCATGGATCATCACTGGAGGCTTCGTGCCATGAATCATCACTGGAGTGAGGAGACGTATGGACAGCCTGGTGCGTGGAGCTGCCACTGGGCTTACCAGGCTGGGGAGACATACAGGAGGCCTGGTACTGGGAGCAGGCACAGAACTCACCAGGCTGGGGAGACATACTGGAGGCCTGGTTCTGGGAGCAGGCACAGGACTCACCAGGCTGGGGAGACATACTGGAGGCCTGGTTCTTGGAGCAGGCACCGGATACACTGGGCCGTGGAGGCGCACTGGAGGTCTCGAGCGTAGACCCTGCACAATCCGTTCTGGCTGGATGGTTACCTTCGCCCGGCAAAGGCAAGGCGCTGGCACAGGACGCACTGGGCTGTGCGGACGCACCCGAGACACAGTGCGAGGAGCCGACGCAGGATATCCTGGGCCGTAGAGACGCACTGGCGGCCAGATGCGCTGAGCCAGCACCATCCGTCCTGGCTGGATGCCCACTCTGGCCCGGCCGATGCGGGGAGCTGGAATATAGCGCACCGGGCTGTGAACGCGCACTGGAGACACTGTGCGCTCCACCGCATAACACGGTGCCTGACCAGTACCACGCTCCCTATGGTAAGCACGAGGAGTTGGCTCAGGTCTCCAACCTGACTCAGCCAATCTATTCATGTGCCCCCCCCCCCCCCCCCCCCCAAAAAAAGTGGGGAGTGGCCTCTCGGTCTTTAGTGCCAGCTGTGACCCTGTGTAATCCTGGGCCCTTTTTCTAGCTGCCTCCGCTTTCCTCGCTGTGTCACGCCCTGACCATAGAGAGCTTTTTAAGTCTCTATTTTGGTTTGGTCAGGGTGTGATTTGGGTGGGCTATCTATGTTCCTTTTTCTATGATTTGTATTTCTGTGTGTTTGGCCGGGTGTGGTTCTCAATCAGAGGCAGCTGGCTATCATTGTCTCTGATTGAGAACCATACTTAGGTTGCCTTTTCCCACCTGTATTTGTGGGTAGTTGTCTATGTGTTATTGCCTGTCAGCACTCATTTTTGTATAGCTTCACGGTTCGTTTGTTACTCTGTTGGTTGTGGATGTGTTTTCGTGTTTGTTTTCTCTGGACTGTGTGGTCCTGTGTTTGGCCTGGTCTGTTTTATGTGCCCTGTATTTTGGCGTGACCGTTTTGTGCCGGAGAATAAATTACGATTTACCGAACCCTCTGCTCTCTGCACCTGACTCCAACCCACCACTCCTAGTAAACTCTGACAGAACTACCCACCACCAAAGTACCAAGCAGCATAGAAGAGAGGACTGGACATGGGAGGACATCCAGGACGGCAAGAGATCCTACACATGGGAGGAGATCCTGGCTGGAAGGGATCGCCTCCCATGGGAACAGGTGGAGGCAGCCAGGAAGGCGGAGGCAGCTAAGAAAGGGGCCAAGGATTACACGGGAACACGGCTGGCAAGGAAGCCTGAGAGGCAGCCCCCAGTTCTTTTGGGGGGGACACACGGGGAGTGTGGCAGAGTCAGGTTGGAGACCTGAGCCAACTCCCCGTGCTTACCGTGGCGAGCATGTGACTGGTCATGCCCGTGCTATGGGGTGATGCGCACTGTGTCTCGGCCAAGCATTCACAGGCCGGTGTGCTCGGTGCCAGTGTCCCGCATTTGCCGGGTGGAAGTGGCCATCCAGCCAGAACGGGTGGTGCCAGCTCTGCGCTCGAGATCGCCAGTGCGCCTCCACGGCCCATTGTATCTGGTGCCTCGGCCAAGGAAGAGGCCTCCTGTGTGTCTCCCTAGCCTGGTGAGTCCTGTGCCTGCGCCCAGCCTGGCGCCTCCAGAGACGGCCTCCAGCGCGGAGCCTCGAGAGACGGCCTTCAGCCCGGAGCCTCGAGAGACGGCCTCCAGAGACGGCGTCCAGCCGGGAGCCTCCAGAGACGGCCTCCAGCCCGTAGCCTCCAGAGACGGCCTCCAGTCCAGATCCTCCAGCGACGGCCTCCAGTCCGGATCCTCCAGCGACGCCCTCCAGTCCGGAGCCTCCAGCGACGCCCTCCAGTCAGGAGCTTCCAGCGACGCCCTCCAGTCCGGACCCTCCAAATGCGCCTTCCAGTCCGGAGCTTCCAGAGGCGCCCTCCAGTCCGGAGCTTCCAGAGGCACCCTCCAGTCCGGAGCTTCCAGAGACGCCCTCCAGTCCGGAGCTCCCAACAAGGGTCCCCAGTCCGGGGCCCGCTACAAGGGTGCCCAGTCCGGCCTCCGCAACAAGGGTCCCCAGTCCGGGGTCGGCGGTGAGGGTCTACGTCCCGCACCAGAACCGCCACCGCAGTGAAATGCCCACCCAGACCCTCCCCTATAGGTTCAGGTTTTGCGGCCGGAGTCTGCACCTTTGGGGGGGTTACTGTCACGCCCTTACCGTAGAGAGCTTTTTATGTCTCTATTTTGGTTTGGTCAGGGTGTGATTTGGGTGGGCATTCTATGTTCCTTTTTCTATGATTTGTATTTCTGTGTGTTTGGCCGGGTGTGGTTCTTAATCAGAGGCAGCTGGCTATCGTTGTCTCTGATTGAGAACCATACTTAGGTTGCCTTTTCCCACCTGTATTTGTGGGTAGTTGTCTATGTGTTGTTGCCTGTCAGCACTCATTTTTGTATAGCTTCACGGTTCGTTTGTTATTTTGTTAGTTTGTTTAGTGTTCGTTCTTTAAATAAATTAGTATGTACGCATCCCACGCTGCGCTTTGGTCTCCTCTCTTTGACGGCCGTGACACGCTGCTTCCACCTGCTCCCAGGGCAGGCGATCCCTCCCCGCCAGGATCTCCCACGTCCAGGATCCTTTCCCATTCAAAATGTCCTCCCACGTCCATTCCTCCTTACCATGCTGCTTGGTCCGTTTGTGGTGGGTAGTTCTGTCACGGCCGTCGTCAGAAGGAGACCAAGGTGCAGTGTGGTGAGCGTACATTTTCTTTTATTATAGTAAATGTCGCCAACAAAACAAGAAAACAAAGAACCGACCGTGAAGCATAACAGGGCATTAGTGCCACTAACAAAGATAACTACCCACAAACACCAAAGGAAAAAAGTCTGCCTAAGTATGATTCCCAATCAGAGACAACGATAGACAGCTGTCCCTGATTGAGAACCATACCTGGCCAAAACATAGAAATACAAAACATAGAAATAAACCCTAGTCACACCATGGCCTAATCAAAATAGAGAATAAAAGCCTCTCTATGGCCAGGGTGTGACACCCGGTTACAAAATAAATACAATCAACGTTCACCCGTTGCAAAACACTCCCGGGCTGCATTAAAAGAATCCCCTCAGTAATGCCGGGGTCTCGAGCTAGTCGAAACTCGGAAATTCCAGACTTGCTAACTGATTGAACGCCGCACGTGTATAATAACAAGCAGTTAGCAAGTCGGAAATGTACGAGTTTCCTAGTTCCGATTCCCATTGAAGTAGAAATGTAAAATGGTTAAAGTTATGGTTATGGTTAGGATAAGTTTAGGGTATGGCGCTATCCCAAGGATCCCGGAAAGACCATAATCATAATAATAGGCAGGTCAAACTTTCTTATTTTTAAAACATTTCTGGAATATAATCCAATCAATGAATCATAGCCGATTCTTGTGCTCACAAATTGAAATGTGCAACACAGAAATATTTTCTAAATGTTAGCTGATGGTGTTATTACATTATACAAACCAAGCATCTCTTAACTTATTTACCACTCAAAGCAGTTTAACTATCAATATGATTTCCTTGACCACAGCTATTAGTTTAGATGAAGAAAGATTTGTGAACATAAACCTAATGTAGGAGATCCCAGGTTTTGCTGGAGAGAGGGGAGACATGGTTTTATGGGAGACATTGTTTAACTGTTCCATCAGATGTTGCCTCACTATAAAACCACGCCTCCCTTCTTTCTAGCCTATTAGTAGCTTTCTATGGACATTACATTTGATTAATTAAATTTTGTCGTGAAAAGTGCACAGTAGGCAAGGGCTACATGTATTAGTGAACAAATAATGCAGCATAATGTTGTTTATATTGTTTATGAATTTGTAGATTTAAAAAGAAGCTTAAAATAATACAGGAGATACCAAAACCCAATAGTACATTATTGGCTTGTACATTGGGGCGCTACTGCCCCAAAATGCCCCTTGATAAACCAATAGTCAAACCATTCAATATGCTTGCACTGCCCTCTTCTGGGACCAAAAAATATCCCAAGATGATGAAGATATTGTCAATAAAAACATTGACTCTGTGACAGAGGCACTGTTGGCGGTGGAGGTTTCAGTGGAGGCATACAAATGGATGGATCCAGTGATAAAATGATGACATAAAGAGCCGTTGTGTTGAAACACCGTGCGATGTTTAACGGTGAGAATCGCAGAATGGTGAACTTACTAAATGACTGAAGAGTTTGACTGTGTGATATTAGGTTGCTTCTTGTGTAAATATTTTCCGTCTGGATTTTAATGATTTTTAATGATTTGCTTCTTGTGTAAATACACTGCTCCAAAAAATAAGTGGAACATTTAAACAACACAATGTAACTCCAAGTCAATCACACTTCTGTGAAATCAAACTGTCCACTTAGGAAACAACACTGATTGACAATACATTTCACATGCTGTTGTGCAAATGGAATAGGCAAAAGGTGGAAATTATAGGCAATTAGTAAGACACCCCCAAAAAAAGAATGGTTCTGCAGGTGGTGACCACACACCACTTCTCAGTTCCTATGCTTCCTGGCTGATGTTTTGGTCACTTTTGAATGCTGGCGGTGCTTTCACTCTAGTGGTAGCATGAGACGGAGTCTACAACCCACACAAGTGGCTCAGGTAGTGCAGTGTAACGGCTGTCGTAGTCGTTCTCCTCCTCAGACGAGGAGGAGCATGGATCGGACCAAGATGCGGATTGGTAAGTATTCATGTTTTAATGGGAAAACAACAAACACTACAAAATACAACAACCAACAACCGTGACTAACCTGAAACAGTCCTGTGTGGCCCAAACACTGACACAGGAACAAACACCCACAAAACACAAGTGAAACCCTGGCTGCCTTAGTATGACTCTCAATCAGGGACAACGATTCACAGCTGTCTCTGATTGAGAATCATACCAGGCCGAACACAAAATCCCAACATAGAAAATCAAACCTAGACCAACCCACCCAACTCACGCCCTGACCAACTAAAACAAATACATAACAAAGGAAAACAGGTCAGGAACGTGACAGAACCCCCCCCCCCTTAAGGTGCGAACTCCGGGCGCACCAGCACAAAGTCTAGGGGAGGGTCTGGGTGGGCGTCTGTCCACGGTGGCGGCTCTGGCGCTGGTCGTGGTCCCCACCCCACCATAGTCAACCCCCGCTTCCGTGGCCTCCCAATATTCACCCTCCATGTCAATCCCACTATTCCAAAGGGCAGTAACAGACTGAGGGGTAGCACCTGACCGAGGGGCCACCATAGTCAACCCCCGCTTCCGTGGCCTCCTCCCAATATTCACCCTCCATGTCAATCCCACTATTCCAAAGGGCAGTAACAGACTGAGGGGTAGCACCTGACCGAGGGGTAGCACCTGACCGAGGGGTAGCACCTGACTAAGGGGCAGCACCGGACTAAGGGGCAGCACCGGACTAAGGGGCAGCACCGGACTAAGGGGCAGCACCGGACTAAGGGGCAGCACCAGGATAAGGGGCAGCACCAGGATAAGGGGCAGCACCAGGATAAGGGGCAGCACCAGGATAAGGGGCAGCACCAGGATAAGGGGCAGCTCCGGACTGAGGGACGGCAGCTCCGGACTGAGTGGCAGCTCCGGACTGAGTGGCAGCTCCGGACTGGGTGGCAGCTCATGACTGGGTGGCAGCTCATGACTGGGTGGCAGCTCATGACTGGAGGGCAGCTCATGACTGGAGGGCAGCTCATGACTGGAGGGCAGCTCATGACTGGAGGGCAGCTCATGACTGTAGGGCAGCTCATGACTGTAGGGCAGCTCATGACTGTAGGGCAGCTCATGACTGTAGGGCAGCTCATGACTGTAGGGCAGCTCATGACTGTAGGGCAGCTCTGGCAGCTCATGACTGGCTGGCGGCTCTGGCAGCTCCTGACTGTCTGGCGGCTCTGGCAGCTCCTGACTGTCTGGCGGCTCTGGCAGCTCCTGACTGTCTGGCGGCTCTGGCAGCTCCTGACTGTCTGGCGGCTCTGGCAGCTCCTGACTGTCTGGCGGCTCTGGCGGCTCCTGACTGGCTGGCGGCTCTGGCGGCTCCTGACTGGCTGGCGGCTCTGGCGGCTCCTGACTGGCTGGCGGCTCTGGCGGCTCCTGACTGGCTGGCGGCTCTGGCGGCTCCTGACTGGCTGGCGGCTCTGGCGGCTCCTGACTGGCTGGCGGCTCTGGCGGCTCCTGACTGACGGACGGCTCTAGCGGCTCGGGACAGACGGGCGGCTCTAATGGCTCGTGGCAGACGGATGGCTCAGACGGCGCTGGGCAGACGGATGGCTCAGACGGCGCTGGGCAGACGGATGGCTCAGACGGCGCTGGGCAGACGGATGGCTCAGACGGCGCTGGGCAGACGGATGGCTCAGACGGCGCTGGGCAGACGGATGGCTCAGACGGCGCTGGGCAGACGGATGGCTCAGACGGCGCTGGGCAGACGGATTGCTCAGACGGCGCCTGGCAGACGGATGGCTCAGACGGCGCTGGGCAGACGGATGGCTCAGACGGCGCTGGGCAGACGAGCAGTGCAGACGGCGCTGGGCAGACGAGCAGTGCAGGCGGCGTTGGGCAGACGAAGGACTCTGACCCGCTGAGGCGCACAGTAGGCCTGGTGCGTGGTGCCGGAACTGGTGGTACCGGACTGGAGACACGCACCTCAAGGCTAGTGCAGGGAGCAGGAATAGGGCACACTGGACTCTCGATGCGCACTATAGGCCTGGTGCGTGGTACCGGCACTGGTGGTACCGGGCTGAGGGCACGCACCTCAGGGCGAGTGCGAGGAGAAGGAACAGTGCGTACAGGGCTCTCAGGACGCACAGGAGGCTTGGTGCGTGGTGCCGGAACTGGAGGCACTGGGCTGGAGACACGCACTACAGGGAGAGTGCGTGGAGGAGGAACAGGGCTCTGGAAACGCACTGGAAGCCTGGTGCGTGGAGTAGGCACTGGTGGTACTGGGCTGGGGCGGGGAGGTGGCGCCGGAAATACCGGACCTTGCAGGCGTACTGGCTCCCTTGAGCATTGAGCCTGCCCAACCTTACCTGGCTGAATGCTCCCCGTCGCCCGACCAGTGCGGGGAGGTGGAATAGCCCGCACCGGGCTATGTAGGCGAACCGGGGCCACCATGCGTAAAGCTGGTGCCATGTAAGCCGGCCCAAGGAGACGTCCTGGAGGCCATATATGAAGAGCCGGCTTCATGGCACTCGGCTCAATGCCCAATCTAGCCCTCCCAGTGCGGGGAGGTGGAATAACCCGCACCGGCCTATGAACGCGTACAGGAGACACCGTGCGCTCTACTGCGTAACACGGTGTCTGCCCGTACTCCCGCTCTCCACGGTTAGCCTGGGAAGTGGGCGCAGGTCTCCTACCTGCCCTCGGCCCACTACCTCTTAGCCCCCCCCCCCAAGAAATTTTTGGGTGAGCCTCTCGGGCTTCCAGCCGCTCTGCCTTGCTTTCGCCTCATAATACCTCCTCTCCGCTTTCGCTGCCTCCAGCTCCGCTTTGGGGCGGCGACACTCCACTGGCTCTGCCCAGGGTCCTTTACCGTCTAGGATTTCCTCCCAAGTCCATTCCTCTTTTCCCCATTGCTGTTGTTCTTGCCTTCCTTCTCCAATCCGCTTGGTCCTGTTATGGTGGGTGTTTCTGTAACGGCTGTCGTAGTCGTTCTCCTCCTCAGACGAGGAGGAGCATGGATCGGACCAAGATGCGGATTGGTAAGTATTCATGTTTTAATGGGAAAACAACAAACACTACAAAATACAACAACCAACAACCGTGACTAACCTGAAACAGTCCTGTGTGGCCCAAACACTGACACAGGAACAAACACCCACAAAACACAAGTGAAACCCTGGCTGCCTTAGTATGACTCTCAATCAGGGACAACGATTCACAGCTGTCTCTGATTGAGAATCATACCAGGCCGAACACAAAATCCCAACATAGAAAATCAAACCTAGACCAACCCACCCAACTCACGCCCTGACCAACTAAAACAAATACATAACAAAGGAAAACAGGTCAGGAACGTGACATGCAGCTCATCCAGGATGGCACATCAATGCGAGCTGTGGCAAAAAGGTTTGCTGTGTCTGTCAGCGTAGTGTCCAGAGCATGGAGGCGCTACCAGGAGACAGGCCAGTACATCAGGAGACATGGAGGAGGCCGTAGGAGGGCAACAACGCAGCAGCAGGACCGCTACCTCCGCCTTTGTGCAAGGAGGTGCACTGCCAGAGCCCTGCAAAATGACCTCCAGCAGGCCATAAATCTTGAATAACGTTCCAACTGGAGAATTACATTGACTTCAGATGAGCGATGGAACGGAACTCACTCTCATGTGAACGCACATGGTCAAAGAATGGTCACCTCATGGCAGGGGTGACTAATTCTTCTCTCATTCGGCCCCCCTTCACAGTGGAGTCATCAGACAAATTTCTACAGACTGTTGACATCTAGTGGGAGCCGTAGGAAGTGCAAACCCATTCATATCTCGTTGTAATTTAAATGGGATCTTGGTTGAAAATCCACCAGCTTCAGAATTTCCACTTCCTGTTTGGATTTTTTCTCAGGTTTTTGCCTGCCATATGAATTCTGTTATACTCACAGACATAATTCAAACAGTTTTAGAAACTTCAGAGTGTTTTCTATCCAATACTAATAATAATATGCATATATAAGCAACTATGACTGAGGAGCAGGCCGTTTACTCTGGGCACCTCTGTGCACCTTTCATCCAAGCTACTCAATACTGCCCCTGCAGCTCTAAGAAGTTTTAAACACTGTGATTATTATTTGACCCTGCTGGTCATCTATGAATGTTTGAACATCTTGAGGAACGATCTGGCCTTAATGACCATGTACTCTTATAATTCCACCTGGCATAGTCATAAGAGGACTGGTCACCCCTCAGAGCCTGGTTCCTCTCTAGGTTTCTTCTCAGGTTCCTTATTTTCTAGGAAGTTTTTCCTAGCCACTGTGCTTGTACATCTGCATTGCTTGCTCTTTGGAGTTTTAGGCTGGGTATGTTTATAAGCACTTAGTAAAAACTGCTGATGTAAAAAGGGCTTTATAAAATAAATGTGATTAATTGATTGATTGAGTCGTTGTATGAGTAGTTGCTGACTAAGTATTTGAAAATGTCCTTTAATTAAGTCTCCAATATGGGATAAATTCCATTATTACCTGTGATGAGATATTTTCAAAATAGTACATATTTGAAATAGTATGCTAAATGTTCTTTGAGTTTCCAATATGTCATACATATGAGATTAAACTAACCCAGTGTAACGGCTTTCCTCCTCCTCTTCATCCGAAGAGCAGGGATTTGACCAAAACGCAGCGTTGTTATATGACATGATTTATTTAAACAAGACGAAAAAACACGAAACGAAAACACTTGAATAATTAACAAAATAACAAAACGGAGTAGACAGACCTGGACATGGAACTTACATAAAACACAAAGAACTCACGAACAGGAACAGACTACATAAACCGAGACAGTCCTGTGTAGCGCGACAAACACTGACACAGGAGACAACCACCCACAAACAAACAGTGTGAAAACACCTACCTTAATATGACTCTCAATCAGAGGAAATGAAAACCACCTGCCTCTAATTGAGAGCCATATCAGGTCACCCTGTTACAAACATAGAAACACATAACATAGACTACCCACCCAAACTCACGCCCTGACCGTCAAACACATACAAAATAACAGAAAACCGGTCAGGAACGTGACACCCAGTAATTACTTATATTGGTAATATATTTGAATATTGAACTCTTCAATTAAAATCATAACCATTGAAATAGAATACATTATTATATTTGACAATAGTTTATAATCATTATAACAATCTAATCATAGCTTTATTAATCAGAATATGATTTGCATCAGATCTGTGCCTTTATAAAGTGCTTAGATGTTTATTTGTTGCTAGACTGTTTTTCTGACCTATTTCATAATTTCCAAATGCAATCATAGTTATGTGCAATCTCAATCACTAAATAGGGACTAACCGAACTACCTCCTGGGAGGAATGTGCTTCCTACCGTTTGGGAGGCATGCAGACCCGGCGTCAGAACGATTCAGTTGGATGTGCCTTTGATTTCCATAGGCAGGCCCATTTTTCCACGCGACCTCCTATGTGTGCACGTGTTTTTTAAATGGGTATAATAGTACAAGAAAATAGGCAGCTCATGAGTTTCAAGTTTGGGGATTTGATTTATCCTACCATTTCTACCATGCATGCCAGGTATGATTATTTTTATATGCACATTTTCGTGGAACAGTTTCATTTCAATAATAGGGCCTCACATTTTTGTTTCTCAAAATCATTGTCACGTGGTTAATCATACAGATCTGAAGTAAAATCGAAAGTAAAAATGCAACTATGGTGAGAGCACTTGACTCTGCCATATGAACGCATTAATCCTCTGTGATCCATTGGCGGCTAAAGAAATGAGAGCATAGAACTCAGAGATAGCCTATAGGCCAATGCAGCAGTAGGCTCATAACTTCCATCATCAACTAACTAAAATACATAGGCCTAAAGCCGACAAATAAAAACAGTAGAAAATATCCTGATGAAAATTCTGGTTCTTTCAATCACATGCATCTCTCTTTTCCACCTTCTCCGCCTCCCTTTCTATCTGTCTTGACTTGAGCTATTGCTAGTAAAGTTCAACATTGCATCAAATCATCACAGGGTCCAGCCAGAAGCTGTTGCTAATGAACTTGCAACATTGTATCAACTAGCCTATTCCGGGCTCTCAAAGTTTCCTGCACCAGTGAGCTCGGGACAGAAAGCTATTTTTATGACGTTTCCAATGAGTGGTGAACGTGGTGAGTTAAGACAATCAGAAATGAGACATTGACAAATGGGCCCCTTCCTACATATACATTCTGGAGAGAGATGCACCATATCTTTGCACCCCCCCCCCCCTTCTTCTTGATGCAACATTTTTAATTATACTCAAGACACATGATCTTCACTCATATTTTAGACGTTTTTCACTGACAGACGCAACTCAATACTACACAATTTGCAGGCTTCCCAAACACACTTGTGTTATGAATTTTATGAATAATGACTAAATGATGTATACATTTAACGTAGAACTATAACTAACAGAATTCTACCCTGTCACTGTATGATTGTATGAAATTTATTAGAATCATAAATCTAAATCTGATGTGTGTAGTTTTAGTCAGAACTAGTACAAGGACTTTTTGTTCCTTTTTAGTATGTAAGCAGGGTGCAAGTGTGAGACAATGTATGAGATTCGAGGAGCTATCGACAGACAAGCCGTACTACTGTGTTCCTTTCAGGACATTATGTCCCCACCCAGGGAGGGGAGAGACCTTGGGCTTGTAGTAGATTGTATAACAGGTGACAGGCAATGTATGAGAAGGAGAGGAAATGTGATTGGAAACAATATTGTCATTGTTTCTGAGAGGAGGAGGGACATTTATGACGAAATGTGAGGTATATAGATTCATGTACAGGAAATGATAAGCAGAGCTCTCGTAAATAAACCTGCTGACTAAGTAGACTGGCCTCTGTCTGTTTCATTTTAATAAGAACCTTACAAAGTCTTAGTAACAGACAGAGTATTTTAATTGAATTGGTTAATGAACATGAGAACAAAATTCTCCTAACATTTGGTCCTTCGAGCCGGATCCCAATAACTGTCACTTCCGTCCGAAATACCGTGCACGGGCGGGTCATTGACCCGTAAATTAAAGACCTGTCCCCTGACATTGGGGTTCCATAACAGGCCGGCAGAGACGGGGACGGGATCCAACCTACATTGCTTTTCCCAGTCTACAAGACAGGTCAGTAAATCTTTATTTACGAATTTGGGGGGAATGATTTAAGATATCTTTGATTTGATGTTCTAAAAGGCTTAGAATTAATCAATAATGGGTGCTTAGTTATTCTAAACATATTCACTAGGTTTACTTTGTGTTGTAACCAAAATCGATAGGAGGCAGGTCCGTGGTGACCTGAGGTAAGGTGCACTACCATAAAAAAACTAACTTAATAGATCTGGCCACCTTTGTGACGGCCTGCAAGGTTATTAAGTAGGGATACTAAATAGGTGTTGTTAGATAGGACGGTTGTTTTGTACAAATAGGATAACTTATGGTTAATTGACATGCGGTAAATTAGCCATAGACCCAATTCAATAAGACATATCTAAATAAAGTCCCAAGAGGATATTAACTAGGCTTGGTGAGATAGGGAGGTAATTCTATGCGAACAAGATAACTTAACCTATTCAATACTGAAATAAAGTCCAAAAAGGAGGAGAGGGAAGCCTAATATAGCAGTGTGAGATCAAAAGACACCTCTATAGATAAAACTTCCAGAAAGGAGAAATACACACAGGTTAGCACATACACATAGAGTGTGAGGAAATACCATAGAACATAGCTATAGTAATCAGATAACAGTAGAAAGTGTACACATAGATCATAGAGACCTAATATAGACATACACAGGTCAAAAGGATACACATAGATTATGAGCATAATATAGACCCACACACATAGGGAGTAGTGACATACACGTCCAGTGTGAGATACATAGAGACAAGGTTCTACTAACAATGGGCAGTAAATCCTCAAAGGAGGTTCCGGATTTAACGGGAGACGAGCGTTTTATGAAGTTAAAAGATCAAATAAAAATTGATTCCGGTCAAAAATGGAGAAAGAAGTACGGATTTGACGCACGTTTAAATATAGAAAAATCAATGGAATCTGGAATCAATGATTATACAAATAAATAGGGTTTGTGGAGACGAGGCAGATAAACAACGGGCAGAGGGGCTAGACACAGCGAGGGTATGGTTAGCCGAGGCGAAGAAGAGAGCTGAGGGAGAAAAGAAAAAGAAGAAATATGTATGTTGCCGGCAACAGAGAGCAATCACTCACACGGCTCCTCTGAAGGTCCCTCATAAGCCTAAATTATGTCCCACCCGGTTAGACCAGGCGCGGAGAGATGCAGAGGGAGGGGTAGAGTCGGATGAGGATAGGATAGGGCTAGCTACCATAGGGAAAGTCATGAAAGATTTAACCGAACGAGGACGTAGGCTGAACAAGCGACAGGATGTAGGGGAAAGAGGTAGAGACAGGGCTTTACCACCCAGAAGGCTGAAGTCACATAACCAGAGCCCAGGGAAGAGAGGAGTAGTAGAGTGGCTGGAAGATGAAAGGGAGTCTAGTCAGTATCCTCTAATTGCCTTGCCGAACCCACGGGCTGGGGACACAGGACAGGATTTAGCAAACTTATTGAGAAAAGTGGAGAGAGGCAGTCAAAAGAAAGGAGGAGGCCTTAAGGGGAAGGGACCCAAGAGAGAAGGGAAAAAATGGATAGAACCCGAGAACAGAAAATGTTACATCTGTAGCCAGTCAGGACATTTGGCTAAGGAGTGTGAAGAACCATGCATGCACTGCGATAAGGTGGGCCACAATCACTGAGACTGTAGAAAGAACAGAAAGGATAGGAGAGAGGGTCAAAGGCAAGAACAGAGAGAAAAAGGTCAGGCGCCTACAGCCAGACTCAGAGGAGGAATAGAAAAGAAAGGAGATCAGTACCTAATGGTCACTATCGGAGTAACTGTAGATAAGCATAAAGGAGGCTTCAAGGAAACGAGAAGTAAGGAAGATCAGACAGGAACGGAATATTTCATCGCTGCTCTTGGGGAAAGAGCAGGAAAGATTTTAAACAGAGGGGGAAAAACAGAGAACCGCTTGGACCTTTAAATTAGGACTATTTTCTGGGAATGTTCTCGGTAGTGCGTGCCGGAGTTTGCGACTACAGACAATTATAATAATAGGGTTGTTCTTGCCTACCACGTGGGAGACTGGGGTTCGCATTTCAGCCTAGGCACCGATAGACTAAAATTCATTCTGATTGTAATTCAAATACTGAGATGTTTTGCCGGGAGAGATACGGTTAGTTAGTGTTTGTTTAAGATATAAACTGAACGGTTTAACTTCTCTGCGCTACGGATCCCTTTTACGGGATAATTTTCCTAAACAACCCCTGAATTGCAGGGCGCAAAATATTACTAAAAATATTTATAATCATGCAATCATAAGTGAAATATACCAAAACACACCTTAGCTTGTTGTTAATCCACCTATCATGTCAGATTTTGAAAATATGCTTTACAGAGAAAGAAATACAAGCTTTTGTGAGTGTATCAATCAATGCTAGAACAGCTAGCCCCAAATTAACATGGTCACGAAAGTCAGAAAAGCAATAAAATTAATCGCTTACCTTTGATAATCTTCAGATGTTTGCACTCACGAGACTCCCAGTTACACAATAAATGTTATTTTTGTTCGATAAATATTACTTTTATAACAAAAAACCGCCATTTGGGTTGCACATTATGTTCAGAAAACCAAAGCCTCGTTCCATTCCACGAAAATTCCAAAAAGTATTCGTAATGGTCGTAGAAACATGTCAAATGTATTTTAAAATCAATCCTCAGGTTGTTTTTAACCTGTCTGGCACCGGGGTTCCGCTAGCGGAACTCCTCCCACATTCCACTGAAAAGGCAGAGCGCGAAATTCAAAAAATATTTTTGAGAAATATTTTACTTTCACACATTAACAAGTCCAATACAGCAAATGAAAGATACACATCTTGTGAATCCAGTCAACATGTCCGATTTTTTAAATGTTTTACAGCGAAAACACCACATATATTTATGTTAGCTCACCACCAAATACAAAAAAGGACAGACATTTTTCACAGCACATGTAGCATGCACAAAGCCAACCTAACTAACCAAGAACCAACCAAACTAACCAAGAAACAACTTCATCAGATGACAGTCTTATAACATGTTATACAATAAATCTATGTTTTGTTCGAAAAATGTGCATATTTGAGGTATAAATCAGTTTTACATTGCAGCTACCATCACAGCTACCGCCAGAAATAGCACTGAAGCAGCCAGAGTAATTACAGACACCAACGTCAAATACCTAAATACTCATCATAAAACATTTCTGAAAAATCGATGGTGTACAGCAAATTAAAGACAAACATCTTGTGAATCCAGCCAATATTTCCGATTTTTTAAGTGTTTTACAGCGAAAACACAATATAGCATTATATTAGCTTACTACAATAGCCTACCACACTACCGCATTCATTCATCAAGGCACGTTAGCGATAGCAATAGGCACGTTAGCAATAGGGAATAAACCAGCAAAAGATATTAATTTTCACTAACCTTCATAAACCTTCATCAGATGACAGTCCTATAACATCAGGTTATACATACACTTCAGTTTTGTTCGAAAATGTGCATATTTAGAGCTGAAATCAGTGGTTATACATTGTGCTAACGTAGCATCTTTTTCCCAGAATGTGCGGATATTTTTATGACACTCAACTATTCTGACCAAATAACTATTCATAAACATTACTAGAAAATACATGTTGTGTAGGAAATGATAGATACACTAGTTCTTAATGCAATCGCCGTGTTAGAATTCTAAAAATAACTTCATTACGACATCCAGCTTAGTTATAGTGAGAGCATGCCCAAAATCTGGGCGCAAACTACTAGTACAACATGTTCGACAGATATATGAAATAGCATCATAAAATGGGTCCTACTTTTGATGATCTTCCATCAGAATGTTGTACAAGGGGTCCTTTGTCCAGAACAATCATTGTTTGGTTTTAGAATGTCCTCTTCTCCAGTCAATTAGCACGGAAAGCTAGCAAAGTAGCGTAAAGCTATCCTTCCTGAACAAAGGCACACAACGCAACACGCCTAACGTCCCGAATAAATTTCAATAATCTAATAAAACTATATTGAAAAAACATACTTTACGATGATATTGTCACATTTATCAAATAAAATCAAAGCCGGAGATATTAGTTGTCTATAACGACAGCCTTTCAGAAGGCAATACCAGGTCCCTTCGCACACGCTCCAGAAAACAGGAAACTGGTGACACGTCATACAAAGAGCTTTTATTCGACCCCAGATCAAGTTATACACTCCATTTCTTCTCTCACTGCCTGTCGACATCTAGTGGAAGACGTATGAAGTGCATGTATACTAATAAATATCAAGGACATTTATAGGTAGGCCCTAGAACAGAGCATCGATTTCAGATTTTCCAATTCCTGTCAGGAAGTTTGCTGCAAAAATAGTTCTGTTTTACTCAGATATAATTCAAACGGTTTTAGAAACTAGAGAGTGTTTTCTATCCAATAGTAATAATAATATGCATATTGTACGAGCAAGAATTGAGTATGAGGCCGTTTAAATTGGGCACGATTTTCCCCCAAAGTGAAAACAGCGCCCTCTGTCCTCAACAGGTTTTAACAAACATAATCGATAATATTTCAACCGGACCGTAACCTACTCAATAAGAGAGAAAAAGAAAATGGCGCGCAGGAACTAATCTGAGGACACCTGACTACTTTTGAAAAATCTCGCTAATTTTTCAAAATAAAAGCCTGAAACTATGTCTAAAGCCTGGTCACAGCCTGAGGAAGCCATTGGAAAAGGAATCTGGTTGATACCCCTTTAAATGGAAGAAAGACGGGCCAGGAAACACAGATTTTTTTTTTTTTTATCACTTCCGGGTTAGATTTTCTCAGGTTTTTGCATGCAGATTCAGTTTTGTTATACTCACAGACAATATTTTGATAGTTTTGGAAACTTTGGAGTGTTTTCTATCCTAATCTGTAAATTATATGCATATTCTACGATCTGGACCTGAGAAATAGTCACAAATTTGTTTACTTCACTGTTAGTGAGCATTTATCATTTGCCAAGATTATCCATCCACCTGACAGGTGTGGCATATCAAGGAGCTGATTAAACAGCATCATCATTACACACATGCACCTTGTGCTGGGGACAATAAAAGGCTACTATAAAATGTTCAGTTTTAGTCACACAACACAATGCCCCAGATGTCTCAAGTTTTGACGGAGCGTGCAATTGGCATGTAGACTGCAGGAAGGTCCACCAGAGCTGTTGCCAGATAAGTGAATGTTCATTTCTCTACTATAAGCCACGTCGTTTCAGTGAATTTGGCAGTACGTCCAACCGGCCTCACAACCGCAGACCAAGTGTATGGCATTGTGTAGACGAATGGTTTGCTGATGTCAACGTTGTGAACAGAGTGCCCCATGCTGCCGTTTGGGTTATGGTATGAGCAGGAATAAGCTAGAAAACACAATCACATTTTTTCTATGGCAATTTGAATGCATAGAGATAACGTGACAAGATCCCGAGGCCCATTGTCGTGCCATTTATCCGCTGCCATCACCTCATATTTCAGCATGATGGTGCACGGTCCCAGGTCGCAACGATCTGTACACAATTCCTGGAAGCTGAAAATGTCTCAGTTCTTCCATGGTCTGCATCCTCAACAGAAATGTCACCCATTAAGCATTTTTGGAATACTCTGGAGCAACGTGTACGACAGCGTGTTCCAGTTCCCACCAATATCCAGCCACTGAAGAGGAGTGAGGACAACATTACACAGGCCACAATCAACAGCCTGATCGATTCAATGCGAAGAAGATGTGTTGCGCACCATAGGGCAAATGGTGGTCACAGCAGATACTGTCTGGTTTTCTGATCCACGCCCCTACCTTTTTTGTTAAGTTGTCTGTGACCAACAGATGCATATCTGTATTCCCAGTCTTGTGAAATCCATAGATTTAGGGCCTAATTAAGTTATTTCAATTGACTGATTTCCGTATACTGTATGAACTGTTAAATCAGTAAAATCTTTGAAATTGTTGCTTGTTGCATTTATATTTTTGTTCAGTATATGTTGGTAAACCGTTTATAATAGCAATAAGGCACCTCTGGGGTTTGTGATACAGTATATGGTCAAAACACCACGGCTAAGGGAAGTATCCAGGCACTTTGAGCCCCGTCGTGCCTAAGAACAGTCCTCAGCCGTGTTGTATTGGCCATATACCACAGCCCCTCGGGCCTTATTGCTTAATTATATGTGTATGTTCAAAATGGTACATATTTGAAACAGTATGTTACACTTTAATTGAGTCTACAATATGGGATATATACTGTATATTAAGATGAAACGAATCAAGTAATTACTTGTATTGGCAATCTATTTGAATCAGCTCTTCAATTAAAATAATGACCATTCAAATATTATACATGATCATATTTGACAATAGGTTATGATAATTACAAAAATCCAATCATGGCTTTATCAATCAGATTCTGCTTTTAATCATCTGTGCCTTTATAAAGTTCTTAGATGTTTCTTTGCTTCTAGACTGTATTTTTAACATATTTCATGAGATCTAAATGCAATCATAGTTATGTGGAATCTTAATCACTGAATCGGGTCTAACCAAACTACTGCCTGGGAGGCATGTGCTTCCGCATGTGATGTGTGTTGCTACCCAAACCAAAACTAAAAAGTGTGAATAAAGTAAATAATTTCCAATTTTCCAAAATGTTTGAGTGAAGTTACTGTATATATACACTGCTCAAAAAAATAAAGGGAACACTTAAACAACACAATGTAACTCCAAGTCAATCACACTTCTGTGAAATCAAACTGTCCACTTAGGAAGCAACACTGATTGACAATAAATTTCACATGCTGTTGTGCAAATGGAATAGACAAAAGGTGGAAATTATAGGCAATTAGCAAGACACCCCCAATAAAGGAGTGATTCTGCAGGTGGTGACCACAGACCACTTCTCAGTTCCTATGCTTCCTGGCTGATGTTTTGGTCACTTTTGAATGCTGGCGGTGCTTTCACTCTAGTGGTAGCATGAGAAGGAGTCTACAACCGACACAAGTGGCTCAGGTAGTGCAGCTCATCCAGGATGGCACATCAATGCGAGCTGTGGCAAGAAGGTTTGCTGTGTCTGTCAGCGTAGTGTCCAGAGCATGGAGGCGCTACCAGAAGACAGGCCAGTACATCAGGAGACGTGGAGGAGGCCGTAGGAGGGCAACAACCCAGCAGCAAGACCGCTACCTCCGCCTTTGTGCAATGAGGAGCACTGCCAGAGCCCTGCAAAATGACCTCCAGCAGGCCACAAATGTGCATGTGTCAGCATATGGTCTCACAAGGGGTCTGAGGATCTCATCTCGGTACCTAATGGCAGTCAGGCTACCTCTGGCGAGCACATGGAGGGCTGTGCGGCCCCACAAAGAAATGCCACCCCACACCATGACTGACCCACCGCCAAACCGGTCATGCTGGAGGATGTTGCAGGCAGCAGAACGTTCTCCCGGCGTCTCCAGACTCTGACACGTCTGTCACATGTGCTTATGTGCTCAGTGTGAACCTGCTTTCATCTGTGAAGAGCACAGGGCGCCAGTGACGAATTTGCCAATCTTGGTGTTCTCTGGCAAATACCAAACGTCCTGCACGGTGTTGGGCTGTAAGCACAACCCCCACCTGTGGACGTCGGGCCCTCATACCACCCTCATGTAGTCTGTTTCTGACCGTTTGAGCAGACACATGCACATTTGTGGCCTGCTGGAGGTCATTTTGCAGTGCTCTGGCAGTGCTCCTCCTGCTCAAAGGCGGAGGTAGCGGTCTTGCTGCTGGTTTGTTTCCCTCCTACGGCCTCCTCCACGTCTCCTGATGTACTGGTCTGTCTCCTGGTAGCGCCTCCATGCTCTGGACACTACGCTGACAGACACAGCAAACCTTCTTGCCACAGCTCGCATTGATGTGCCATCCTGGATGAGCTGCACTACCTGAGCCACTTGTGTGGGTTGTAGACTCCGTCTCATGCTACCACTAGAGTGAGGGCACCGCCAGCATTCAAAAGTGACCAAAACATCAGGCAGGAAGCATAGGAACTGAGAAGTGGTGTGTGGTCACCACCTGCAGAACCATTCCTTTTTGGGGGGTGTCTTACTAATTGCCTATAATTTCCACCTTTTGTCTATTCCATTTGCACAACAGCATGTGAAATTTATTGTCAATCAGTGTTGCTTCCTAAGTGGACAGTTTGATTTCACAGAAGTGTGATTGACTTGGAGTTACATTGTGTTGTTTAAGTGTTCCCTTTATTTTTTTGAGCAGTGTATATAAACATATCACATCATCATTGCACAATTCACTGGTGACACTACATCTGTTTAGAAGAGGTTCAGAGATCAGAACAGCTCTATAAGAGCTCCACAGTGGACATGTCATAATACCCATAAAACCTAGCGGTCAAACACGGAAATGGTTCCAATCATCTTTCCACCATTAATTTTTCACATAGTGAATTTTTCAAACACTTCAAATTAAGTATGTGTTTTGTGTAGGCTTACCTTGGTGTGATGTCATGATAACCGTGTTATTCTCTCTCAGACAAGGTGAGTTTTATTAATATATTAGCCCCAATTTACACTAAAAAATGTTAAATGCTAATTAGCAACAGAGAAGACCTCTGCAAGACCACACATTTCTGCAGGATGCTCCTGCATGTCATCTCTAGCCAGCACTGTCAGCTACCGTTCACCAGTGCAATCAGAGAGCTGTGCCGAATCCACGATGAATCCATGTGCTGCATTGAAATGAAGTGAATAAAGTATTGAACATCTTTCATCTCCTTTCTCTGTCTTAGTCAGTAGATCAAAAAATTATTTTGGATTACTTAGCCTTGGTAATTGTTTGTAAAGTATGTCTATTTCAGACCTTATGGCATTTTCTTCAAGGATGAGCATAAGAGCGTTAAAAAGGGGAGAAGACCACAATAAGTCTTGGATTTTGGATAAGTACAGCTATAGTTTAGTGGCAACTTACCAGTTTGATCAGGGCCATCGTGAGGGATAACGTTCATCCTGTGTCGGTGAGTGTAGCTATTAAGTTAAGTTTGAGCATCTTAGCAATACAAAGCGGTCTATACAGCTGTCAACATTCTACAAGAGATGAATTATATAATCAATAACTAGATTACCCCGGATACCAGACTTGAGTGATAACAGTTCTAGAATGTTGTCATTGATGAGAATGAATCTAAAAATCTAATGACATTCAGAATTGACTTTGTTTAGACATCTAGCCTGTATTGTAGTTTCATGACCAGAGAGAAATCTTCAAAAGCACAGTATTTATTTATTCGGACTGGTAAATCCATTCACATAGCCTTCATTTATAGGATCCTTCCCACTATATGAGTGATAAAATCCCAAGTTATAAATTAAGTTTATTGAAAAACTGCACTTGTCCCCTATAGCAGTAATGTCAGACATCAATATAGCACATTTCTTTTAACAATTGCATTTCAAGGTGTTCAAAGTCATGAATTGAAAGATATATGTCACTTAACATCCTTCCTCTTGGCAGGTCTCTTTAGGTCACCAGGGGATTCTCTATACCACATGCAAATGCCTCCGTGGAGCTCATAAGTGTAGCCATGCAGCCTATTTTGTCAGTTCACAATTTCGGCCATACGGATGTGGAATGTGAGTGGAGGAAGCCAGCCGTGACCAACCAGGTGCAGTCAGTGGAGGACCTGTACCCAGCCGAAGACTTCAACCCTCTGTCCCAAGAGCCAACAGAGGAGGATCTTCAGTAGCTTAAACACCTTCTCTGTGGCAGGTTCAGTGGAATGGCATGTCTTCTTGAACCTGAGCCAGAACAACCGATACAGACAGGGATGACAGGGAGGGTATCGGACATTATTAAAAAACAAGGGCACCTGGGGTATACAGGCATCCTGGCTGGCATGGCGCTGTCAGTGGAGCAGCAGGAGGCTATAGGGCAGGCAAAAGTTGGACAGCGTACCAAACCCAACTGGCACACCATGCGGAGAGGGAGGTTGACGGCACCAATTATGGAGGAGTGGTTAGGGCCAAGTGCGCTACTTCGTCACTGCTTAACTTCTTATGGATGGGGGGCAGTATTGAGTAGCTTGGATGAAAAAGGTGCCCAGAGTAAACTGCCTGCTACTCAGGCCCAGAAGCTAAGATATGCATATTATTATCTTTGGATAGAAAACACTCTGAAGTTTCTAAAACTGTTTGAATGATGTATGTGAGTATAACAGAACTCATATGGCAGGCAAAACCCTGAGAAAAAATCCAACCAGGAAGTGGGAAATCTGAGGTTTGCAGTTTTTCAACTCTTTGCCTATCCAAGATACAGTGGAAATTTGGTCCGATTGCACTTCCTAAGGCTTCCACTAGATGTCAACAGTATTTAGAACCTTGTTTGAGGCTTCTACTGTGAAGGTGGAGAGAATGAGAGCTGTTTCAACCAGAGGTCTGGCAGAGTGCCATGAGCTCAGTCTCGCACGCACCCGTGAGAGTAAGCTGCGTTCCATTGCATTTCTAAAGACAAAGGAATTCTCCGGTTGAAACATTATTGAAGATTTATGTTAAAAACATCCTAAAAATCGATTCTATACATCGTTTGACATGTTTCTACAAACTATAACGGAACTTTTTGACTTTTCGTCTGGACCTAGTGCTCGCGCCTCATGAATTTGGATTTGTGACCCAAACGCGTGAACAAAAAGGAGGTATTTGGACATAAATGGACTTTATCGAACAAAACAAACATTTATTGTGGAACTGGGATTCCTGGGAGTGCATTCTGATGAAGATCATCAAAAGTAAGTGAATATTTATAATGCTTTTTCTGACTTCTGTTGACTCCACAACATGGCGGGTACCTGTATGGCTTGTTTTTGTGTCTGAGCGCCGTACTTACGCCGTACCGTAATTTTGATAGTAATTCAGATTTTTGGATATAAATATGAACTTTACCGAACAAAACATACATGTATTCTGCAACATGAAGTCCTATGAGTGTCATCTGATGAAGATCATCAAAGGTTAGTGATTAATTTTCTCTCTTTTTTGCTTTTTGTTACTCCTCTCTTTGGCTGGAAAAATGTCTGTGTTCTTCTGTGACTTGGCTCTGACCTAACATAATCGTTTGGTGTGCTTTCGTCGTAAAGCCTATTTTGAATTCTGACATGTTGGCTGGATTCACAACAAGTGTAGCTTTAATTTGGTATCTTTCATGTGTGATTTAATGAAAGTTTGATTTTTATAGTAATTTATTTGAATTTGGAGCTCTGCATTTTTACTGGCTTTTGGCCAAGTGGGACGTTAGCGTCCCACATATCCCAAAGAAGTTAACTAACGTCATAATGACAGAAGTGAATGCTATGAGGCGATAGTCATTTAGCTCAGTTACCTTTGCTTTAGTGGGTACAGGAACAATGGTGGACATCTTGAAGCAAGTGTGGACAGCAGACTGGGATAGGGAGAGATTGAAAATGTCCGTAAACACTCCAGCCAGCTGGTCTGCGGATGCTCTGAGGACACGGCTAGGTATGCCGTCTGGGCCAGCAGCCTTGCGAGGATTAACACTCTTAAATTTATAACTCACGTCGGCCACGGAGAACGAGAGCCACATTGATGGCACTGTTATATACTCAAAGCGGGCAAAGAATGTGTTTAGCTTGTCCAGGAGCAAGATGTCGGTGTCCGCGACGTGGCTGGTTTTCCCTTTGAAATCCGAGATTGTCTGTAGACCCTGCCACATTTGTCTTGTGTCTGAGCCATTAAATTGCAAACCCACTTTTTCTCTGCACTGACATTTTGCTTGTTTGACTGCCTTACGGAGGGAATAATTACACTGTTTCTGTTCAACTATATTCCCAGTCACCTTGCTATGGTTAAATGCGGTGGTTCGCGCTTTCAGTTTTGCGCAAATGCTGCCATCTATCCACGTTTTTTGGTTTGGGTAGATTTGAATAGTCAGTGGGAACAACATCCCCTATACACTTCCTGATGAACGCAATCACCGTGTCTGTGTATATGTCAATGTTACTCTGAGGCAACCCGGAACATATCCCAGTCCTCGTGATCAAAACAATCTTGAAGCATGGATTCTGATTGGTCAGACCAGCGTTGAATAGACCTTAGCACAGGTACTTCCCGTTTGAGTTTCTGCATATAGGAAGGGAAAGCGGGGGAGGGTGTAACAATGGTCAAGAGTTTTTGTAGCGTGAGTACTACAGGCAATGTGTTGGTAGAACATCAGACCAAAAGACAGATTTCCACCAGTCTAATGTCCATTGCTCGTGTTTCTTGGCCCAAGCAAGTCTCTTATTCTTATTGGTGTCCTTAAGTCGTAGTTTCTTAGCAGCAATTTGACCACGAAGGCCTGATTCACGCAGTCTCCTCTGAACAGTTGATGTTGAGATGTGTCTGTTGCTTGAACTCTGTGAAACATTTATCTGGGCTGCAATTTCTGAGGCTGGTAACTCTAATGAACTTATTCTCTGCAGCAGAGGCAACTCTGGGTCTTCCGATCCTGTGGCGGTCCTCGTGAGAGCCAGTTTCATCATTGCACTTAATGGTTTTTGCAACTGCACTTGAAGCAACTTTCAAAGTTCTTGAAATTTTCCAAATTGACTGACCTTCATGTCTTAAAGTAATGATGGACCGTCATTTCTCTTTGCTTATTTGATCTGTTCTTGCCATAATATGGATTTGGTATTTTACCAAACAGGGCCATCTTCTGTATACCACACCTACCTTGTCACAACACAACTGATTGGCTCAAACACATTAAGAAGGAAAGAAATTCCACAAATGACCTTTTATCAAGGCACACCTGTTAATTGAAATGCATTCCAGGTGACTACTTCATGAAGCTGATTGAGAGAGTGTGCAGAGCTGTCATCAAGGCACAGGGTGACTACTTTGAAGAATCTGAAATATAAAATATATTTTGATTTGTTTAACACTTTTTTCTTAAAACCCTTGAATGAGTAAATGTGTCCAAACGTTTGACTGGTACTGTATCTGCATATCTAAAATCCTTCTATGTGGATGGGACATTTCTGTTGGGATGGAGGAATTATCTGAAATGTTGAACTAGATGATCAGGACAGTCTAGGGTACTATTTTCCTGAAGAAGTGAAGTATTGCGATGAGATATACGACTGTTTATGATTCTAATTCTCAAGAGGAAACTTAAAACCCTCAGCACTGAGGTCACTGAGGAGGACCTACAGTGATAGGGCCATCGTCTGAACACGACTGACATAAAAGTACATCTAGATTTTGGCCACTGGCCAGCAGAGCGGGATTTCTACGAGCCTGGGTAACATTCAGGTCCTGCTGTGGCATGTGATGTTTACAAAGGCAAAATTTCACTACGGTGTTAGGCTAGTTTGGCACATTTTCTACTCGCCATTTCACTGCTGTGCCAGGCTAGTTTGGCACATTGTCTACTAGCCCAGTCTGAAAAGTACTAGCCTCAGGCTATCTTAATTTCCATTCCTGCTGACATTTACAACTGACTTCACAGGTCATCTGATTAGTCTTGTACAACAGATGCACTCGTGGAACAAAACCATAGGTGTCTTGTATGGGAAAACATTGACCCCACAAGTCCTTTGTCAACTAGCTATCCAGCTACTTAACGTTAGCTCACCGTTCGTGTAGTCACACTTTTCCAAGTGGTGACATAATAGCTAATGTTGGCCCACCAGGGCAGGGATATTTAGTTAACGTTTAGCTAGCTAGTTACTTTACCTCATTGTTCGTGTAGTCAGACTTTTCCCCAGACCCCACGGGTGGTGACATGCTAGCTAGTCCAACAGAGCAGGGATATTTAACGTTAGCGCTAATGGTTACCATGTCACTGCCTGTCGGGAAAGTCCGGCTCCACCACGGTGAGATATGGTACAACGTTAGCTAGCTAACATTAGCTAATGTAGTCAACTAGCCAACCAAGGTGCCTAACTAGCTAACCCAACAGGCAATATTTAGATAGCTACATCCCTGCCCTGGTTGGATAACTTTAGCTAGCATGTCACCACGTGAAAAAGTATGACTACACAAACCGTGAGCTAACGTTGGCTAACTTAGGTCACAAAGGACTTGTCAATAATAAAAGGTCACAACAGTCATTATGCTAGCCTATGCTGATTGTATTTTTACTTGTAAGGAAGGTAATGTGTGTTGCACACATCAGTACAGTCAGTGGTTATCTAGCTCATTTTAAAAAAACATCTAGCTGACCACAAATCTTTTACCTAACCAAAATAGCTTGTTAGCAGCTAGCATACAAGGCTTAAGTTATCACATAGCTCCAGCATCGCCTCTCACTTACCGAGTTCGAAAAATGAGAAAATGCACGTGTGCTTATCGGAGTGGTGGTTGCAATCCGGTACATAGCACAGAACCCTCCTTGCTTCTGATCGACGGAGAGACCTAAGATTAGCTAGTTAGCTACAAAGGCCAGGGTAATTTAAAAAAGTATAGTACTGTAATTGAAAAATGCTACGGTAGCTAGCTAGGAAAATTGAAAAATGCTTAACAAGAATACACACAATATCAATTATTTACACGAGACACTAAAAAGGCTATAATATCTACTTGCTTGGTTACTTGTCATGAGAGTTTGCATGGAGAAATGTGGAGGTTTAACTTACCCTGCGCCTTGAGTGAATACGTCAAAGCTTGCAACAGGATGTGTAGTAGTTCTGTATGATAGCTACATTATCCGTTGCCAAAAATAACTAACTGAAGGCCACACCCCCAATAAGCCAGGAATATGACAGCATTGAGGCATGTGTCACTGTGTATTTCACTTGTTCATATAGCAAACAAGAAATCTCATAATCCAGTGACTTTAACAGTCAACACACTAATAATTTAGCGTTAATTAGTTTAAAATAAAAACATTTTCTCTCAGCCTCATGGCAAAATGTGTAGAATAGTGTTACGTTCCCCAGCTTCTGTGTTGTGGTTTTGTTTGTATGTGTGTGTGTGTGTTTCAGGATGGCTTCCTGAAATTTCCCCAAGCAGCTGATTGGTCGGCCCCATTGCTAATTTGAGCTGACCACACCCTCTCGTCAAAGGATACAGCTGACTGTAATTACAGACTCCTTCAGGAGCTAGAAAAGCCAGTGTTCCTTTGTTAGGAGAGAGCTGAGGGTTATAGCCTGTGTTGGTTGTTTCTCAGATAGAGCTGAGGGTTATAGCCTGTGTTGGTTGTTTCTCAGATAGAGCTGAGGGTTATAGCCTGTGTTGGTTGTTTCTCAGATAGAGCTGAGGGTTATAGCCTGTGTTGGTTGTTTCTCAGATAGAGCTGAGGGTTATAGCCTGTGTTGGTTGTTTCTCAGATAGAGCTGAGGGTTATAGCCTGTGTTGGTTGTTTCTCAGATAGAGCTGAGGGTTATAGCCTGTGTTGGTTGTTTCTCAGATAGAGTTGAGGGTTATAGCATGTGTTGGTTGTTTCTCAGATAGAGAGGAGATTTGCTATGTCCTTTGTTGGTTGTTGCTGACTAGTATGTCCTGTGTGTCAATAGAATGCAGGTTTTTTTGGATTATTGACATTGTTTGTATTATTCTGTTTAATTTGTTCCAAGGGGGGAAGGGGAAGGTGCTTAGGTAAGAGGCCTGCTGGGATACATAATCCGTAGTATTGAATCTGTCTATGCACACTAGGTAAGACCTGGGTGGACCACCCCCTGTATTTTGGTTAGTGCACCAGGTGGTGCTAAAAAAGTAGGTAAGTAGTGGGTAGGCAGGTAAGGTAGAAGAGGGGGCTTTGACATTTACTTTCTTTGCTTTGGTTCCATCCAGCCCCATTTCCCCAAATTTACCATGTAAAGGAATAAATTCCCAGTAAATGTTAAATTCTCTGCCTTTTAGTCATCCTTGCTCGCACCTACAATCCCATACCTCTTTTGTTCCACGGGGAGTTTAGTTGTTGCAGGGTGTTATGTTCCCTCTTCCTAGATGCGCACGTAACATAATGGGGGCTCATCCGGGATCCTTTAACCCCACCGGTTTAACAATGATGTGCATTGCTACTTGATACCCAGAGGCTGTTCTCCAGACTATAACGGCTAAGACTGTGGTGAAGGCACTAGTGAAGTTCTTCTCTACGTTTTGGACTCCCTAAAGTAATCCAAACTGATCAGGGAATCAACTCTGTCAAAACATTTCTCAAACGTGTTAAAGACGCTGTGTATTTCCCATCAGGTCTCCAGTCTGTATCATCCGGAGAGTCGAGGGGCCCTCGAATGCTGGCATCAAACGCTAAAGGAAATGCTACGCAAGTATTGCATGGATACCAGTACCGATTGGGATGAGGGGGTGCCCTTTGTCCTATTTGCTATCAGGGAAACAATACAGGAGTCCTTAGGATTCATCCCTGCTGACCTTGTTTGGACACACCCCACGGAGTCCACTAAAAGTTTTGGAGGAGCATATCCTATCTCCTACACCCAGTAGTGCCCTTATAAATGTTTGATAATGTCATTAAGATGTGGGAGAGACTGCACGCAGCATGTGCGTTAGCCCAAAAGTCTCTCCATCTCAAGCGCATGAAGTTGCATTATCACAAAAAGGCTGTTGGCTGTTCTTTTGCACCGGGGGATCAAGTTTTAGTTTTGTTGCCAATCCCTGGCTCATCTGTCGGCACATTTTTCTGGGCCGTATCTTGTGGAAAAGAAACTCAGTGACACCAATTATGTGATTAAGACCCCCGATCGTATGCGTTCTTCCCGTGTGTCATGTTAACATGCTGAAAGCATTTTATGTGCGTGATACTCCAGACAGCTGCTCAGGTAAGCCGGTCCAGCCCGCTGTCTCCAGTGGCTGCGGTGCTGAAGCCTGGCTGGAACCTAGAGGAGGATAAGGACGGGTTGGAGTTACGCCATACGTTACAGCAGTGTGAGCGCTGATGTAATTCGGAGATGCTGAAAGTTACCCTCTCAAATGGTACATTTGGATAACAATCAAACTAATGATCTTATCCTATTGATTATTAGTTCTCTGTTTCAGGACGTTCCAAGTCGCACGTCCATCTTGGAACATGATGTGGATGTGGGGAATGCTGCTCCTATACGTCAGCATCTGTACCGGGTTAACACTAAGAAAAGGGAGGTAATGAAAAGTGAGGTAGCTTATTTATTACAGAATGACATGGCAAAACCCAGTAATAGCTCCTGGAGTTCCCCATGTATGTCCTGCTTATGTACGGACTATCGTCGTGTAAATGCAGTTACAAAGTCTGATTCTTTTCCTCTACCTTACTTGGATGACTGCACTGTTATAATTGGCTCTGCTGCTTACGTTAGATTTGCTACAAAGTTATTGGCAGGTGTCTCTGACATCTCGGCTTTTGTTACACCTGATAACTTCGTACAAAACACTGATGCCCTTTTGAATGTTTAATGCACCTGCTACTTTTCAGCGCCTAGTTAACATTGTGTTCGCAAATGTGCCAAATTGTACTGCTGACCTAGACGATGTGGTAATTCATTCGTCTATTTGGTCTGATCATCTCACAACTTTTAACCCTCAATTTGGCCAAGTGTGAGTTTGGGAAGGCTACAGTGACTTAGGGAAACAAGTGGGACGAGGTCAAGTGCGCCCAGTAACTGGCAAATGGAAGCAATTGTTGTTTTTCCAGCTCCCACGACTCGCCGCCAGTTGCACAGATTCCTGGGGATGGTAGGGTACTATCGTACATTTTGTAACTCCCCTTACGTCTCTGCCTAGTCTCAAGGTACCATTTAAGTGGTCCCAGGACTGTAACTATGCTTTTGAGTCTGCCAAAGCTCTACTTTGTAGTGCCCCAGTGCTTGCCGCCCCCAACTTTGACAAACCTTTTAAGTTGGAGGCAGACGCTAGTATAGTGGGGGTGGGTGCGGTTCTCTTTCAGGAAGATGAAGATGAAGAGGGAGTGGATTGGCCCATCAGTTTCTTCTCCCGTAAGTTCAACTCGTGTTAGTCAAGGTACTCCAACATTGAACAAGAGACGCTGGCTTTATTGCTAGCCTTAAAGTTCTTTGAAGTATATTTGGGCTCCAGTGCCTTGCCTATACTGGTCTTCACGGACCATAATCCTTTGGTGTTTTTGAAGCAAATGTACAATCAGAACCACCGCCTTATGCGGTGGGCTCTGATTGTACAAGGATACAATGTACAGAAAGTATGTGAAGTGCTCGGCGAATGTGGTTGCTGACACTATCATGGGTCTAGTAACTGGGGATGCGTTAGGTTTTGTTACTGCAAACTGTCTGTTTGCGTGTTTTGTGGTGGGCGTGTTACGTTCCCCAGTTTCTGTGTTGTGGTTTTGTATGTGTGTGTTTTCAGGATGGCTTCCTGGAATTCCCCCAAGCAGCTGATTGGTCGGCCCCATTGCTAATTGGAGCTGACCCCGCCCTCTCGTCAAAGGATACAGCTGTCTGTAGTTACAGACTCCTTCAGAAGCTAGGAAAGCCAGTGTTTTTTTAGGAGAAAGCTGAGGGTTATATCCTGTGTTGGTTGTTTCTCAGATAGAGGGGGAGATTTGCTATGTCCTATGTTGGTTGTTGCTGATTAGTATGCAAGTTTTTTGGATGTTGTACATTGTTAATATTCTGTTTAATTTGTTCCGAAGGGGAAGGCACCTAGGGAGTGCTTAAGCAAGAGGCCTGCTGGCATACATAACCCGTAGTATTGAATCTGTCTATGCACACTAGGTCAGACCTGGGCGGGCCACCCCCTGTATTTTGGTTAGCCCACCAGGTGGTGCTAAAAGCTAGGTAGGCAGGTAAGGTAGAAGAGGGGGCTTTGGCATCTTCTTTCTTTGCTTTGGTTCAGTCCAGCCCCTTTTCGCCAAATTTACCATGTGAAGGAATACATTCTCAGTAAACTGTAAATTCTCTGCCCTTTTGTCATCCTTACTTGCACCTACAATCCCATACCTCTTTTGCTCCACGGGGAGTTGAGTTGTTGCGTTCCCTCTTCCTAGATGCGTACGTAACAAATAGCATGAGATGAGCTATACAACTGTACATTTGTCACTTTGACCCCCATATCGAAGGGAGGGGGGCACCCACATTTCTGCAGGCCCACCCACCAATGAATTTCGGGCTACGTCCCTGCTTCCAACATAATTGAATGGGAAGTATAAACTGTAACATCCTATTAGCTAGGAAGGTAACTCCAAACACATTTTCGCTAATAGCAGCTGTTAAGCTGGTTAAACAAAGGTTAGCCATGTGTTGGCAAAAATATATGTACTCCAGTGAGTGTAATTTGCTCAATATTAGGAGTTGAGAAATAAAGCTGACATCATTAGAGAGAAGATATTCTCATGTTATACAGCATGTATCTAATTCAAAATGCGTTTATTCTGTTGCTAGAGATATTCAGAAAAACATAATATATTCTACTTTTTTACAAAATATATTTTAGCGGACCCCTTGCAGTACCTCCGCAGGCCCCAGGTTGAATACCCCTGCTCTAGAGTAGTCGAGACGCCCGCATGAGAATAATATATTGACGTAAAACAGCCACATGATGTCGCAAGTATGCCTCTGCACTTCATGACATCGTGAGTTCATGCACTGAAAATGAATTATTGTCTTGGCAAGATATAGTTAGTGTAGCTTGCGAAAGTGACGTTCATTGCTTTATACATACTATTATTGTAACACTATATATTTATATCTATACTTCATTGTATAATATGTTTTTCAAAATAATATTTTCGTTAAGAGTATCCCTGCCCTCAAGAGAAATAGCCTTTATGACAGTTTGGATGGAGTAGACCAACTGACAAAAGTTATGACAGAGTTTGGATAGAAACAAATCTATGTCGGTAGGCTAACTGATGAACAGCTATACACAAAATACAGTACAGTGCAAACAAGACTGTGTAAACATGAATAATCGCAGGAGACTGGTTTGGTGTGTGTATCTATGGAGGTGCTGGGGCCCAGTTTTGCTTATTTAAATCTTAGCCACCCAAGATGTATTGGCAATTTCATTTACACAACAGTGAGAATGAAACTACTACTGTAAATCTTGTAAATCAAATATTGCAAATTGTAGGCTAAGGAGTGAAACATTTGGATTTGATTTATTTTTGTTTCTCTAATACATGTTAAAGTTTGTAAAATATTCTGTCACTAATTGGTCGAATTACATTTTTTCCTTTCAATTTGAAAACCATTAGCCCTATATGTGACCAAACAAAATACAATCATGAGGGTGACATGATGTTCTAAAATTATTTCAATTTATTTGTGAACTGTTTGAAACTTGAAATCATTTGTAACAGTTCGAGGGACTGTGTCCAGGGCCAATGTTTTTCTACGCAAATGTCCACCTGCGAGTTGGCCCTCTCATTGGTTGAAACCACAGTCAGATTCCTGCACAACATTATCTGATTGAAAATCAGGGAGGGGAGCAAAGGAAAGAGAGCAGCAAGTGTGATGTCTTACAGTGGTTTGGATTCTGACTTTTGCGAAAGGATTTTAGGAAATATTTATTCTTCGACAGATTGGATGATGTTTTAAGACTGGGGAAATAATTAACCTAGCCTATATAATAAGAGCACTATCCTCCTTACTTCTTATAAACAAACGGTAAGTAGGCTACAGCAGGTGCATAATACTATAACGAATATTCCCTGTTGCCTATTATTAGAAATATTGATCATTCGAAAAATTGAAATGGATCCATGAAGGCTATAATGGAATTAATGCATTTTACAATTAGCTTATCCAAGCCAGTGATGCTTTAAACGTAATTAGCCTAACATATGCTTTTGGAACGAAACTTTTTTAAAGTTCTGTATTTTACAGCATTATATTTCAAGATACATACATAGTTAAAACGATAACTGAAAAATACCTACTGATAGATCATTGGACCTCACAGCATATTATGGAAATGAATGAGTGGACAAGTGTGAAAATATTTGGCTATTTTATGTTTCAAATATTTACATTTAAAACATGAGTGTTAACATACAGTTAAACAACCTACCTTAACTGAATTAACACATATGCCACAATGTGTCTAAGAATTATGTAATGGTAATTACATTTTTGTTTCCCTCGCTCAGATACGCTCCATCAAATATGTTATATCAGCCTAATTAAACATCTTGAAAGTTCACAGACTAATAAACTGTACATTATAAAAATGTTAGGCCTAGCCTAAAACATTTTGAGTTGTCTATAAGCATTTATCATAATATTTTTTTCCAACAGCGTTGTCATGCCACGATCCTTTTTGGTGAAAAACAAGAGGTGCGCATCTTACAATGTGCACCGCTCTCATGAAGACGAAGTCGAACCAAGGGAAGCTGAATTCACAAGTAAGAATGTCAAGATTATCATAGCGACACATCAAGACTTTCACAATTGTATAACGACACGTGTATAATGATTTGCCAGTTCTTTAATCAATTGTAGTTTATAATTAATCAATTGACATAGTGACAATGCCATGTTTAGATTTCCTGGTTATTTTTTCACTTCCCTGACCATCATAGACTAGTATTTTTTTTATTATCTGATTAAATGAAAGCTATTGCTAAAAATAAATAATAATGGATAAATATTTGACTTGAGAAAAGTGAATCCATAATGATGCGTTGCAGCATACAGTGGGACTTTTATAATGTTATGTTAAACATCATCATAGAAAATACATTACATTTGAGGACAGATGCAACACCTGATGGACTAGAAAAAGTATCTCAAAAGCAAGGGAAATATGCTTGGACTGTTATTGATGCTTGGATTTGTCAGTGCATTCATGGAGTTATTGAAATTAACTGGTTAGGGCGGGTTTCACGGATATACAAAAGAGACATTATTCTGAAGGATTCTAAGACTTCAGTCTACACTGTACATTTATGTACATATTTACAGACAAAATATTTTAACTTTATGTTGACACTCAATTAATCCTATTTGCAATTGTGACTTGACAGGTGTGATCTCGTCAGAACCACAGAGTCCAGAGTCTCCAGTCAGGCCTCAGTCAGTGGGTCAGCCCTCCCCTCCTGAACCAGACCTCTATTCTTATATTAAACATGAGCAGGAGCCTGAACGCCCAGTCCCCTCTTACCCTAAGCCAACAGGACAGCCGGTTGCCCCTGCTCCACGACCATACTACTTATCAGGTGGGAGACCCTCCAACTGGGCTGGGATGTTGTGAAGGGATGACATGATGTCCCCCAAATAATTGTTGTGAATAGAATAGAAAAGAGTAGAACCATATTGGTCCTAAAATGGGACAACATATGATTCAGAAGGTTTTTCAGAGGAAGTGTTCATTGACTCAATCATCTTACTCCGTTTACCCTCAGAGGCTCACATGGCAGAGTTCCCTCCCTTCTACAAACCCTCCTATGCCTGGGACTCTGTACCTGCGCCCTATGACCTCCGTCAGATGGGCTCCCCCCCCTACCTCCTGCAGCACGCCAGCAGCCTGTACGGGGCTCAAGTCAGCCACAGCACTGAGCCACAGCAACCTCTAGACTGCAGCACACACTACTCCCTCCCCTCTGACACTTATCACTGCATCACCTGTGACAAGGTACGTATGCAGGAGTGGAGTCACAGCTTTCTCTTTACGCTGTGAGACTGACAATAGCTAATGGGCCTATACAAAATTAAACTGCCACAACACACAGCATACAGAGATTTCACAAAGCCACCAGAGGGAAAGTTGTGCATGTGGTCTCATATCCCTTTTAAAAACATCACATGTAGTCTTTTCAATTCATCAGTCTTTAAATGAACATCAACATTGTGACTAGCAGGTTGATCACTCCCCTGTCCTCCTCTGCGACGGCAGGTGTTCTCAACCCCTCATGGTCTCGAGGTTCATGTCAGACGCTCCCACAGCGGGACCAGACCATTCGGCTGCAGCATCTGCAGGAAAACCTTTGGCCACGGCGTCAGTCTGGAGCAACACATGAATGTCCACTCACAGGTACCCGCAAGGCACTGTTAGAGATGGTTAAGGAAACAAGACAGACAAACAGATATGTGGAATCTGGCACAGTGCCCAAATTGCCCTAAGTTCTTTGTGTACTTCCATGGAAAAGTAGCCCAAGGTACTTTCATGAGAATTATAATATTTGAAATGTGATGTTAAAATCACTCTTGTTGCAGAGCAGGAAATGCAAACTTGTAGTGTATTCAAGGTTTAAAAAGGCACCTAGCCTCCCGAGTGGCGCAGCAGTCTAAGGCACTGCATCGCAGTGCTTGAGGCGTCACTACAGACCCGGGTTCGATCCCAGGCTGTGTTGCCGCGACTGGGAGACATGAGGCAGCGCACAGATGGCCCAGCGTCTTCTGGGTTAGGGGAGGGTTTACCGGCCAGGATGTCCTTGTCCCATCGCGCTCTAGCGACATTGGTGCCGCTGGGTTCCGGGTTAAGTGAGCAGTGCGGCTTGGCAGGGTCGTGTTTTGAAGCATGCATGGTTCTCGACCTTTGCCTCTCCCGAGTCCGTATGGGAGTTGCAGCGATGGGACAAGACTGTAACTGCCAATTGGATGCCACAAAATTGGGGAGGTTTAAAAAAAAAATAGGTTCAAGAAAAAGGTATCTAAAGTTTGTAATTTCCACTTAAAAATGTCAGACTTGATTTGCCATAAAGATAATTGATCAACCCCCACAACAAATATCCATTAAAAATTATCCACATAATAATTCTAATTTCCTGTTGCTGCAGGATTATTTTCCTGTTGTAACAAACTGGCTCAAATTAAGATCCTACATCTGTACCTGTTTCTTTAAACAAAGGAAAGAAGTTTTGAATGCAAGATGTGTGGAAAGACATTCAAGCGCTCCTCCACCCTCTCCACCCATCTACTCATCCACTCAGACACCAGGCCCTACCCCTGTCAGTACTGTGGAAAGAGATTCCACCAGAAGTCAGACATGAAGAAACACACCTACATCCACACAGGTGAGGAGAGAAGAGCATCCACATAGCACCAAAGTTAGGGATCCAATTACTTATGAGTCTATTGTAATTTCTCAGAAAACTAAAAGACAACTTTAGCAATTGCCTCACTCTATAGTTCTCTGCTTTCTAGGTGCTGTTAACATTAATTGTTTCCAAGAGTAATAACTACTGATAAATCAAAAAAAGAAACTTAAACAAATGTCCATCTGATTTGCATATCTGGTTATCCTACTTTGCCGAGGCCTCTGTGAAAGGAACTCTGTGCAGGCAGAATATGTCTCAAATGAATGTTCGACAAATCTGAACAATGGCAGGATTCTTTACTCCCAGTCATTGATACTGACTTCAGCTCTACAGCACATAAACTCAGCAAAAAAAGAAATGTCCTCTCACTGTCAACTGTGTTTGTTTTCAGTAAACTTACCATGTGTAAATATTTGTATGAACATAACAAGATTCAACAACTGAGACATAAACTGAACAAGTTCCACAGACATGTGACTAACAGAAATTGAATAATGTGTCCCTGAACAAGGGGGGGGTCAAAATCCAAAGTAACAGTCAGTATCTGGTGTGGCCACCAGCTGCATTAAGTACTGCAGTGCAACTCCTCCTCCTTACCCACTCTTCCACCAAGGCACCTGCAAGTTCCTGGACATTTCTGGGGGGAATGACCGGAGCCTTCACCATCCGATCCAACAGGTCCCAGACGTGCTCAATGGGATTGAGATCCAGGCTCTTCGCTGGCCATGGCAGAACACTGACATTCCTGTCTTGCAGGAAATCACACACAGAACGCGCAGTATGGCTGGTGGCATTGTCATGCTGGAGGGTCATGTCAAGATGAGCCTGCAAGAAGGGTACCACATGAGGGGGGAGGATGTCTTCCCTGTAAGGCACAGTCAACAAGCTCAGTCCGATGATGCTGTGATACACCGCCCCAGACCATGACGGACCCTCCACCTCCAAATCGATCCCGCTCCAGAGTACAGGCCTCGGTGTAACGCGCATTCCTTCAACGATAAATGTGAATCCGACCATCACCCCTGGTGAGACACTTCAGTGAAGAGCACTTTTTGCCAGTCCTGTCAGGTCCAGCGATGGTGGGTTTGTGCCCACAGGCGACGTTGTTGCCGATGATGTCTGGTGAGGACCTGCCTTACAACAGGCCTACAAGCCCTCAGTCCAGCCTCTCTCAGCCTATTGCGGACAGTCTGAGCACTGATGGAGGCATTGTGTGTTCCTGGTGTAACTCGGGCAGTTGTTGTTGCCATTATGTACCTGTCCCGCAGGTGTGATGATCGGATGTACCGATCCTGTGCAGGTGTTGTTACATGTGGTCTGCCCCTGCGAGGACAATCAGCTGTCCATCCTGTCTCCCTGTAGCGCTGTCGTAGGCGTCTCACAGTACGGACATTGCAATTTATTGCCCTTGCCACATCTGCAGTCCTCATGCCTCTTTGCAGCATGCCTACGGCACATTCACGTAGATGAGCAGGGACCCTGGGCATCTTTCTTTTGGTATTTTTCAGAGTCACTAGAAAGGCCTCTTTAGTGTCCTAAGTTTTCATAACTTTGACCTTAACTGCCTACCGTCTGTAAGCTGTTAGTGTCTTAACGACCGTTCCACAGGTGCATATTCATTAATTGTTTATGGGTCGTTGAACAAGCATGGGAAACTGTGTTTAAACCCTTTACAATGAAGATCTGTGAAGTTATTTGGATTTTTACGAATTAACTTTGAAAGACAGGGTCCTGAAAAAGGGACATTTTTTGCTGAGTTTATATACTCTACCTCATGCTATCTGTTTTAATACTAGATGGGGAATGCAAAATACCGCTCACATGTAGGGGCATCAATACAAAATGAAACTGTGATATTTGATTATGATTGATTTGATGCCACAGTTTAAACATGTTTTTGTATGTGCCTATTTAGGTGAGAAGCCCCACAAATGCCAGGTGTGTGGCAAGGCGTTCAGCCAGAGCTCTAACCTCATCACACACAGTCGTAAACACACAGGCTTCAAGCCCTTCGGCTGTGAGATCTGTGCCAAGGGCTTCCAACGCAAGGTGGACCTCCGCAGACACCATGAGAGCCAACATGGCCTGAAGTGAAGCGGTTGAAAACAATGGATGGAGAAGAGGAGGAGGAAAACGTGCCTTATGCCCTTAGCAAAGCAATATAGCAAAGGAAGAAAAAGAAAGACCAAACATGATGTCCCTTAGTGGTGGGCATCTTGGCATCATGACACAAAAATGGCCCCTACGGACACAAGAATTGTACATGTATAGTATTGAATATTATCCTTCTTGTGAAAATGCATTTTTAAGTAAATCAGAGCTGGCAGCTAACCAGTAGAAATAAGACAACGCAAATGATGAAGGTACTTAAGTATTTGCTATCACTTAAGGAGAAACAGTAGCCTGACAGACACGACCCACGTGACTACACAACAAGGAAGAGGACTTTGAAAGCTGGTGTCAGCCAGATTAGAGGAACAGTCTTTTGGAATAAAATGGAATTCAACTGATATGCATCCTTTGGGTGCAGTATGATGTTGTAGACTTATCACAGAGGCCTTTGAAGTCAAATGTGAAGAGAGCTAGGTCTCATGACTTTGTTGCATAATGTATTTAAGAAAAAGCTTTATATGCTCACAAACAGTATGTGTGCCATTCATATTTATAAATGAATCTTATGTCAAATAAAATTAAGCAATGGTATGTATGAATGAACAAATGCTCTCCAAATAAACTGAGATGTTATTATAAACCTTGTCATCATTGTGAGCTGTGGAGAAAAGAAAACTCACGCTCCGCCCATATTTAACAATCATACTTTCAATCTCATGTGACAAATAGACAAACATTCTGAAGAAGAAAAAAACTGGCAAACGGTAAAAAACACACATTGTGTTAGCTTAGTAAGATGAGATGGCACATGGTACAGATGTAAGATCTTAATTTGATCACTCTTTTGTTGCTGAGAATTTTCCTACATAGCAAGAAATGAAAAGTTGTAGTGTATTCAGGGTTTTAAAAAGATTACAAAGTTTGTAATTTCCACTTATAAGTGTCAGAGTTGATTTGCCCTAATGAAAAATGTATCAGCCTCTACAAAAAATGGCCATTTATTATAATAGACAGATTAATTCACATTTCCTGTTGTTGCGGGATTAGTTTCCTGCTGTATAGCAAACTGGATCAAATTAAGATCCTACATCTGTAAACCTAGTCTTTATGTGTAACCGTTTTGCCATAGGGCAGGTTGCATGTAGACAGTCTTCCAACTGGCTCTGTAGCAGTCCTTTGCAAGGCTGAGCTCATGTTGCCTGGGGCAGAAATCTCTAGTGTGACCAGTGAGAGATAGAGTAAGGCTTCATTCAAATCTATACCTGGAACAACATGCAAATCTCAAGTCCACCAGGTTCTCAAATGTCACACAGCCAAAGTAATGGACTTCCGATGCATGCCACCATGCTCACTAAAGAGAGGAGAGGGAGGAAATGAATTTGTTTTTCCTCATTCTTGATCAATCCCCCAATTCTTCCAAAATCTCAGTCACTAATGTACAAACTGCTTAGGCCTTCCTCATGTATGATGCATGGTCTTCACACCCGTAAGCAAAGGTCTGCACATTCATTTTAATCTCTAGTCAGTCACACTGTTGGTCTTCAAGTGCGAAGAAGTGTATTCCCTCTGTGTTGTGATTTGGGATATACTGTATAACAATAGACATACAGAGGATAGAGTACTCAAACACCCTCTACCCATACCGTACCACACCCATCCATTCTGACGGGTTTGCTTTGACAAACACATTGCACTTCTCACGAGGACACCACCTTCCTCAAACACCAGATCCAGTTAGGCCATTTAAGCTGTTACAGGCAAATCAGATCATTGCTTAGTTAAATATGTCTTATACTATAGAAGTAGCTGGCCAAGTATTACTAATATGTATTCAAGTCCCACTGTATGCTCTATCCCATCATAAGAGTTTTCAGGTCGCTATGCCTCAAAAACAAATTTAAACCTGAGTTTAACAACCACACAACCATACACAGAAGAATTACCAAGAAAGATATTTCAGGTGATGAAGAATACTTACTGAAGGTAAGAAATACAACACACATATACATGGACATGGTCACAACAGCAGTATGAGTTTATGTTGCGGAGTTGTCACAGAAATCAGTGTCTTGGTGCGGAATGAAACAGGCAGCCTGTCCACTGTCTGGTACAGTTGGTAAACAAATCTGTGGTGCCATGCAAATTAGTATTTATATTACCTAGGCAACGGGGTCCGTTGTGCTCAGGAGGAACAGTTAGGGCTGCATCCTGGTGTGAGGATACAGAGCAAATCAAAATCCTCCACAGGTAGCCAATGGCGGAGATAGGAGCAGGACGGGCGGGCCTAAACAAACAGGACATGTGTCCTGCAGAGGAGGGGTGTGACCCAGACCTTAGCCTGGGGGTAAAAAGGGGGATTTTTGGGGACTAGGTCCACAGACGCACCTAAGCTGCACTTCCCTTTTTAACATTCACATACAGGCGTGTGAATGTTTGCTTTTTATCATTCAGTACAACAAAATGCAGGGTTTTAAAACAACACAATATAGTAGCTTCTCAAAAGTAATTATATATTCAGTATTTGATGGTTCTATTATCTCCTTTTCTTTCTCAGGTACCTTTGACTGGGATTCTCTCTCTGTCTGTTGCCTCCCCCTCTTTATTTGCATGTCCTGTGCCCTAAGGCACCGTGGTATCCTAATCCTGCAAAGTACTAAACTATAAGTTTCTCTGGAACTTCAATGTTAAACTGTCCACTCAAAGTTAAGCTAAAATCTGAAAATGTTTAAACACTTCCAGCTCAACAAAAATCGCATTTGAACTTGATGCATCCACAGAAAATAAAAAAGGCGAATAAAAAGTCAAATGTATGTTAAAACTATCAGATAATGAAACAAAAGGTGAAATCAACAAAGCAATCGTGCAGCACTATTTAGTCTAAAGGCCCATGTCCGCTGCCTTGCCAGCGAGCTTATGTAGGAATCAGATAACAGAAACCGACTCAACACATTAACAAAAATAAAGAAAAAAAAACTCTAAATCTGTTCTACCCAGCCAAGAACATGTAATGCAGGAAAACAATAATCTGCACACAGTCTCAAACCTAACCACACCAAACTCAAGCTCTCTCTCACACACACACACACACACACACACACACACACACACACACACACACACACACACACACACACACACACACACACACACACACACACACACGTAGATAGAGAGGCCAGAAGATGGGGCACAGAATTGGATTTGACTTGCAAATGAGTATGCAAAATATCCCTGGTCTGTGCTCTGGTAAAGTGTGTTTCAACCTGAGGCTAAATGTTAGGGGAGACATACTGAAGAGCGGATGTCTCCCATGGGCTGGTCTATTTTATGGGAACCCTCCACTGAGGACACTTAAATTAGCAGGCACTGAATATTTACTCAGTCTCAATCAATGGAAGCCATTACATCCATGTGCAGCCATATCTTAATTTCATATACAGTTAGCAATGCTTGACATAAACATACCCATAGAAAGTATGAATTGACTCCATATTTTTTTTTTTTTTAGTTACACGTCTCAAACTATATGAACTTCCCCACTCTCAATCAGCTAATGGAAAGAGCCTTTCATCCATGTTTATGACATCAGAGGCAGGAGCTGGATGGTAGGAAAGAGCTAGAGACATAGAGAGGGAGTGGTGTGACCAGGCCGAGCCTAACACACACAGATTACCGAAGAAGACAAGATAAAGGACAATCAGTATTTAAATCCAGGGAGTGGATTATTTGTTTGTGTAAAGCATCCAATTGGAGGTAAAGCCATGCTCTTCTCCAGGACCCAGCTAGGAAGACTGAAGAGGAAAACATTGACGAGGCTTGAAGCTGGATGTTGTCTACTTTGCTAATATTACATTCATATCTTCCTTTAGTTTGGCCTTTACATGTTTTGCCTTGAATCTCAATTCTATTAGACCAGTGAACTAAAGGAGAAGTGAAACTGACAGTTGTCAGCAGCTTTCTTAATTTTGCCTGGACACAGGAAGTAGGTCTCTGATCATGTATAAGAGTGAGAGGGTGGTGATACCAGTTGATTGACAGTTAGCAGGGGGAAGAGTGTGGTGGATCAGAATGAAAATAGTGACAGCAGCCATCATAGCCACAGCTCTGAGGCATTTTGTCATCCAAATATGGCGTTGTCTCTCCAACCGCCACACAATCAGCTGCAAGACATGGGTTTCTGACTGTACATGATGCATTGAGAGAGACAAGGCGAGAGGGAGAAAGAGAAGGGAGAAAATATGAAAAGGGAGGGAGAATGACTGAGCAGGATCAACAAGAAAGAGAGTGAAAATTAAAAAGAGAGCGAGAAAGAGGTGGAAAGAGAGAGGGTGAAATCTGGGGCCATGCAGCAGGCATTGAAGGGCAAGCCGGGCGTGGTGTGTGTGTTATAGTCTTATCATGGCTGCACCACACTGTAACAGTCGGAACACGCCAGAGGCAAGACAGGGAGGAGTGAACAGTCCCTTGACAGAGATAGCACCCAACACAGGCGTAATCTGTGAGACACAGGGCTCGGCAGCACGCACCCAGAGACAGAGAGTTGCTAGATCCCACTGTGTGTGACACCCCAGCTCCACCACACCACATGACAGATTGTCACTCCCAGCATGCCCTATTCCGCTGCCTCATCATCTCCCACAAAGCACAGAACCTCATAATATAGCCCGATGCAGGAAGCACAAACGTCTTATCTGACTCTCCTCTAGAAAAGCATGGCACTAGGATTCTTATTCAAACAGCTGTCACACCAATATCCTCTCCATTTCAGGGATGGTGGGAAATGTAGTTATTTGTAACTTACACTTTGACTGAGTTGGAATGAATATAAAGTGGTTCAACTGAAACAGGAGGTCAAAACAAAAGACTGCCTATCCGAGGGACACCAGCCATCATCAAGGCTACAAAAAAACAAGAAGCCGATGGAAAACATATATACTGTTTATCTTGAGTCACACCATATTAGCTTATATAATGCCCTAAAGGCACAGAAGTGGAAATTTAAAAAAGTAGACAGAAATGTCTATCACTAAATTCTGCTTCTTCGCTGCCTAAGCAAGTCCTGTCTGACTCTGGCATCATAACTGAGAAGAATGGGATAAGTGACACTTTTACTAATAATTTTATCTCTGCAGTCTTTTTATTTGAGAGAAACGGTGGTGTAGTTGACCCTGGTCAGTCAATCGACAGCTCTTCCCTCGGCCAGCCTCTAGCTGACTCAACGGTTAACCTGTCAACTTCGAGTGAAACTTTATTTTCATTTCTCTCAATTTACTATCTCTGATGTGCTAGATGCCTTAATTAAGATTGGTGTAAAAAAAAGTATAATAATACACTGTGGCTGATATACTTGATCCATTTTTGCTGCAGCTCTCTGCCCCCCTGATTGCTGAATCTTTAACCCATATTTAACCTGACAATTATATCTGGTACTATCCCCAAAGATTGGAAGGCATCCATGTACTCCCCCTTCACAAAGGTGGTGACCCTTGTGACCTAAATAACTATCAGCCTATTTGTAAACTTTCTGGCCCAGCTATGTACACTATACAGTGCATTCGGAAAGAAGTCAGACCCCTTGACTTTTTCCACATTTTGTTATGTTACGGATTTATTCTAAAATGTATTAAATTTAAAAATAAACAACTGAAATATCACATTTACTCAGTCCCATAGGCCGAAGCACAATTGGCCCAGCGTCGTCCGGGCTAGGGGAGTGTTTGGCTGGGGTATTGTAAAATAAGAATTTGTTCTTAACTGGCTTGCCTAGATAAATAAAGGTTAAAGCTTTGGTAGTGATTACAGCATTGAGTCTTCTTGGGTATGACGCTACAAGCTTGGCACACCTATATCTGGGAGTTTCTCCCATTCTTTTCTGCAGATCCTCTCAAGCTCTGTCAGGATGGATGGAGAGCTTTGCTGCACAGCTATTTTCAGGTCTCTCCAGAGATGTTAGATCGGGTACAAGTCCGAGCTCTGGCTGGGCCACTCAAGGACCTTCCAACTTGTCCCGAAGCCACTCCTGCATTGACTTGGCTGTGTGCTTAGGGTTGTTGTCCTGTTGGAAGGTGAACCTTCACCCCAGTCTGAGGTCCTGAGCACTCTGGAGCAGGTTTTCAGCTCATCTTTCCCTCGATCCCGACTAGTCTCCAAGTCCCTGCCGCTGAAAAACATCCCCACAGCATGATGCTGCCACCACTATGATTCACCGTAGGGATGGTGCCAGGTTTTCTCCAGACATGACGCTTGGCATTCAGGCCAAAGAGTTCAATCTTGGTTTCATCAGACCAGAGAATCTTGTTTCTCATGGTCTGAGAGTCCATTAGGTGCCTTTTGGCAAACTCCAAGCGGGCTGTCATGTGCATTTTACTGAGGAGTGGCTTCCGTCTGGCCATAAAGGCCTGATTGGTGGAGTGCTGCAGAGATGGTTGTCCTTCTAGAAGGTTCTCCCATCTCCACAGAGGAACTCTGGAGCTCTGTCAGAGTGACCATCGGGTTCTTGGTCACCTCTCTGACCAAGGCCCTTCTACCCCGATTGCTCAGTTTGGACATGCAGCCAGCTCTAGGAAGAGTCTTGGTGGTTCCAAACTTCTTCCATTTAAGAATGGAGGCCACTGTGTTCTTGGGGACCTTCAATGCCCCAGAAATGTTTTGGTACCCTTCCCCAGATCTGTGCCTTGACACAATCCTATGTCGGAGCTCTACGGACAATTCCTTCGACCTTATGGCTTAGTTTTTGCTCTGACATGCACTGTGGGACCTTATATAGACAGGTGTGTGCCTTTCCAAATCATGTCCAATCAATTGAATTTACCACGGGTGGGCTCCAATCAAGTTGTAGAAACATCTCAAGGATGATCAATGGAAACAAGAGCTCAATTTCGAATCTCATAGCAAAGGGTCTGAATACTTATGTCAATAAGGTATTTATGTTTTTTATTTTTAATAAATTTGGAATAAATTCTAAAAACCTGTTTTCGCTTTGTTATTATGGGGTATTGTGTGTAGATTGATGAGGAAAAACATTACATTTAATCCATTTTAGAACAAGGCTGTAAAGTAACAACATTTTGAAAAAGTCAAGGGGTCTGAATACTTTCCGAAGGCACTGTATGCTGCTGTTACTGTTTATTATCTATCCTGTTGCCTAGTCACTTTATCCCTACCTATATGTACATATCTACCTCAATTAACTCGTACCCCTGCACATCGACTCGGTACTGGTACCCTGTGTATACAGCGAAGTTATCGTTACTCATTGTGCATTTATTCCTTGTGTTATTATTTTTCTATCATATATATTTTTTTCTGTCTGTATTTTTGTGAATGGCCCGTAAGCATTTCACTGTTAGTCTACACTTTTGTTTACAAAGCATGCGACAAATACATTTTGATTTGAACTGCACTTAAAAATCAACATTTCTTAGATTTTTCTCAGAGCTCAGAAATGGTCTCGTAATGCGTTTTGAGCATTGTTATGGACTTAGAACATCCAATTTTGTTGTTTTATATTTAAAAAAGTGTGACTTTGAGAGCAAAAACCTGGGGGGGAAAAAAAAAAAAATCTGAATCCTGTGATTTTCTGACTCTGCCTCATTCATCTGTTTCAACAGTAGGCCTACTGTTAGCCTACTTGCACAGTACAGCTTGGATTTGCCTGACTGTGAAAGACCACGTCTTATTGGATTTATAATTTTAGGTAATTCCCGAGTGTATGTCAATGTTTCTCACAAAATCTTTCAAACAGGGCGCCTTTCCTTCACCGGGCAGGTTGATTGTGAAATTTTGGACAAAATTATAGTTTACCCATTTCTCCAGGCACCACTACACCAATGCTCCCCTAGTCTGTTTTTTTTTTACTAATAAACAAAAGGGAAATCTGAGGACTATACCATTTCAGAACCTTGGATGTCACAGACAACGTGGTCTCAGAGCATTTCGTATTATTCTGTACGTAAATCCGAGACACTACATTTTGTATGGTATGTATTAATCCATCATTTACTTTGTATGATATGTTACAAATTGTAATTCGTATGATATGTTATGTATTGCAATTCATACACTATGTGCAATAATTAAATTGACCCTTGCACTCGTTCTAAACAACGCATTTTTTTTTTAAATGGCAAAGTGTAAAGTCTACCAAACGCAGTCCACTCTGTTTTTTAACTGATTCTAGTTTTGGTGACAAAAAAGTTTACGGAGATAAAATGTTTCACAGATTAGAGAATTAGCAGAATGTCGGCAAAAATCCATATGGTCCATCTATTCCCACTTCCGGCAACTGGACTTCCTCTCATCACCATATTTGATAGTGAGTGGAAACGCCAACCGTATGCTTAACATTTATACATCCGGTTACATATCTGGCTCATTGTTCTATGTGGTTTATCCTTGTAGCTAGTCTGGCTCTCTACTGGCCCCGTTTGGCTTAAAATTGCTTTACACACTTTAGGTCTTGAGGTTGAGGTGAGTTCTAGCACGAAATATAACCTCTTTAACACAATTTTTCGATTATACCTGGGGTTTTATTTTAACAAAACAAACTATGGTCTGACATCAAACATACTGATAGGCCTACAGCTTCAATTGCTAAATTCATCCAGGTCTAACAATTCTCATTATTTGGTCGGAACTTTAAACACGTCCAATTGTTTCCACCCGTAGGAGTTTATTGGTCGAAATGTTTGAATTGTATACAAACCAGAAAACCAAAATTCTATCTGTGAATTATGTTGCTAATTACCCAGCATACGGGCATTTAAATAACATACTCGGCTCAAACGGCGAAATTTATTTCTCCAAAGGTGAGATGGCCGCATCGGGGCTGGACGATTTGAATTTTACAATGAAAGCGATAACCGGCACGCGCCAGTCAGGCTCGGGCAGCGCAGGCGATTAAGTTACCACTGTCGGTGGGGTGCCTGGGAGCTCGGCGACTCTTTCCCTATCAGAGGACAATAGACTCGTTTGTGTGGAGTATCCAGGGATTATCTCCAATGTGGACAATATGCTGGAAACTATTGGGGGTATACAAGGGGTGTCCAAGGTGAGCAACCTACACACGTCAATCAACGCATGCGCGACTAGTCAATCACTTGATAGCTGTTACTCAGCTTGCAATGTTTATGGATGTATAGCTAGCTAGTCCTGATTGGCTATGTTATAATTCACACCGTATTCGTTTACTGTACTAACTGAGGTGATAGTGCAACTATGCAAACCTGCTTACATGATATGTTGTTGTTCCCATACTCACCACCACCATTTGTATTGGTCTGCTGACTATTATAAACTAAACAGGAAATGTTTCTCTACAGACCTATGCTGACCCCAGCAGGCGGTTGGAGCTGCGCTTTCGTCCCAAGGACCCGTTCTGCCACCCTGTCTGTGGAAATCGTTTCCCATCCACCAACCTGCTGCTGCACGTGAAAAGGATTTTGCGCAAAGGCAACCCCAAGGAATCTCAAATCAACATGGACATCCTGGGAGTCATTGAGACAACATACAAATTCCAGGGTTCAACTTCCTAAACCCAAACACTTGACCCATTATATCACTGTATGATTCCTTTCCATTGCCTCCCTACTTTGATCTGTGCTGTTATAACTTTTCATTGTGTATTTGTTGATGTATGTTGTACATTGTTTATTGTTGCAGGGATGGCTAACTTCCAGTATCTTGTGGTGCATTCAGCAAAGGACAGCTCGCATACATCCCTCTACAATAAAATACTCTTGCGTAAAGCGGAGAATAATGAGTTCTTTGAGCAGCCTATGTCCCTCTTCATTCCTCCACCCATCTTCTCTCGCCTGGACAGTGCTGTGGACTACAGTTACCGACCTGAAATCCAACACAAGTAAGCAGGGGCACTGGGGCAGGCGTGTGAGCAACACTACACACAGTTTCACCCTCATCACAGGTAGTGTGATAATTAAGCTCAGAAACAAATATGCCAAAGGACATCAACATGTTATGTAGTGTGTCAGCAGTAATGCATTAGAATTCCCCCCCAATAACGTTACACAACGACGTTTTTAACAACAGGAGCAAGAAAGGAAGCCCGTTTTAAAGATGCCAGTGCTAATAGATATGGCCATTAGTCAACCCATAGGGGTGCCATGCAAATATCTGTCTGTATTGATGAATATTAGCTAAAAATCATTGTTAACTTATCTTCCATGCATAGAAGGATATTGACCCCCGACAGTATCCTGGAATAATTTGATTGGTTTGATTCGAGCCCGTCGGCCTCACAACGCCATCTTCCTCAACTTTGACGACAAGAATGTCCCCGCGGAGCCCCTGGAGGCTGCGAAGTTCAACTGGAAGAGGGTGTGTGTTCACCCCAGTGACATAAAGGTGCAGAGGAACAAATTAATAAGGTCAGTATACTTTGCATTGGGCTTCTGAGGTTGTTACTCTGTTACTTTTTTCACAAGCCGATGTGAAGTCTGCATGAACTGGTCACACACAAGGGATGATGTTTTCACGTTTAAAAAGTTTTCGTATTATTGTTTAACCACTATGGAATCGGTGTCCCTAAACCCGGGACGGTTGTTGCTAACGTGCGCTAATGTGATTAGAATGACATGTCCAATTAACAGTAGCTATTACAGTGAAAAGACACCATGCTATTGTTTGAGGAGTGGACAACAACAAAAAAATTATCACGGCAACTGGTTTGATACATTCACCTCTGAAGGTAAATAATGTACTTACATTCAGTAATCTTGCTCTGATTTGTCATCCTGAGGGTCTCAGAAATAAAATATAGCGTAGGTTTGTTTGATCAAGTCAATTTTTATGTTCAAATGTAGGAACTGGGCTCTACAGTTTGACCCCTCTGCTGTCTCTGGCTCCATACCCACCTGCCCGGCCATCTAGATGTGTGACAGTTAGTGTATAAGCTAATGATCGATCATGTGTGACATTCCTGGGAGTGTGTAAACCTAAAATAATGTATTACCATAGCATTTCTGTATGTTCTCTATAGTTAAGTACTTGGAAATGTATCAATTGACCAATTCGGCACATTTGGGCAAACTCCTGGCAGACTTGATACAAAATATTGTGCAGTAATGTAATTCTTCCCTGGATCAGTCTGAAGATTTTCACACACACTGCTGCTATCTGATGGCCAAAATCTAAATTACACATAGATTCCAATCTGAAAGTTGTCTTGCATTTCAAAGATAATGGAACAAACCCAAAAAATAGAAAACATGTTTTTTTGTTTGTAATTTCTTTTACCAGATCTAATGTGTCATATTCTCCGACATTAAGTTCACATTTCCACAAACTTCAAAGTGTTTCCTTTCAAATGATATCAAGAATATGCATATCCTTGCTTCAGGTCCTGAGCTACAGGCAGTTAGATTTGTGTATGTCATTTTAGGTGAAAATTGACAAAAAGGGTACGATCCTTTAAAAGGTTTAACACTGATGCGTTAATCACAGATGCAAAGGAACATAACTTTTTTTCAGTTTGAGCCTTTCTTTTTTCTCCTAATGCTATTTCAAGACCGACGCGTTTATTTGAGTGTTAGCCCATAGGCTAGTTTGTATTTTATCTCTATGATTTAGCCTATACTCTTTACATCTCCATATATAGATGTTTCTACAGTATATGCCCATGGAAATGTACACCTATAAAGTGTTACTTAATAATGTTGCGTACATTGCTTTGGTGTCCCCTCTGTGTTATCTTTTCCCAAACCACATTGTGTGTAGATGTTTGAGAGCTGGCCCATCTGGTCCCGGAACTCGGTCAAGGCCAACCTGGACATCCACCCATATAAACTGAAGCTGCTGCTCCCTATCGTGGCCTACTACATGGTGAGGAGATCTAGACCGCCAGTGGTATTCAAAGTCGGGTATTGGAAATTGCAATGGTGTCACCATGTAAAAGAGTTGGATAAAAATTTGAGCGTATGGGACAATATACACACTTTTTTTTAGATAATTTGAAAAAGACAATTTGAGTAAATGTATTTATTACTTCTCTCACTTTTGATTAAAGAATTTACATTTGAATGAATTGAAGGTTATTTGTTGATGTTAAAATTGAAACATACTGATTTTGACTTAAGGTTGTGTCATGGGATTCGGGGCGGTGCCGGCAGAAATTCTGGCCCAAAAAATTGGGTCCCCGACATCTCTCAATTTACATGCCATGTCCTGTTCAATTCCAGAATTCACTTCAATTGAAACTCTTGTGAAGTGGTTGACGGGGAGAAGGAGAAAGGGAAGAGAAACAAAAAGTGGCTTATTTAGTCAGTAGGATATAAAATTAAAGCAAATTCTTCATAATAAACTCAAATTTCATCCAAACCTGACATGTGTGTTTCCCCTAAGGTGACAGGCCCCTGGAGGAGCCTCTGGGTGAGGTTTGGCTACGACCCTCGCAAGACAACAGAGGCCAAGAAATACCAGGTGCTGGACTTCAGGATCCGCTGCAGTACCAAGCACGGTGAGGAGTGGGGGCAGGGTGGAGGATTGGTTCAAACTAATCGTAAGGGACTCTATACAATTTAATCCCACAGTCTTTGTTATTAATACAGTCCTCATGCTTTGTTTTATGAAACCCTGTCTGTTTCCCCCCTGTGACTGTCTTTAGGATATACTATAAATGACATGCCAGTGAAGGCCAAGAGGAGCACGTTCAACTATACCCTGCCAATCACACTCAACAAAGCAAGTGAGCAACTGGGCGTGTGTGTGAGACTGTGACTGTGTGTGTCTTAGTGATGATTGTCTCGCTAATGTCCCTCTTTGTTGTATAGGTCCCCAGGCTGCTAATGTTACAGATTTAGCCCCCGAGGGCCCTTCCGGGGGACATAACACTAATATAACCGGGTACCAGCTCAAGTTATTAGACCAAAGACTTCCCCACAACTTACTCACATGCTCTACATGTTACACTGTACTTATAAGAATAATGACACAGTAATAAAACCTCACATGCTAACTGCCCTCTACCCTGTCTTCTTTTTGTCCAGGAGTCGTCGTACATATTTCGAGATGGGACCCTGCCCCCGCAAAGGCAGATGTGCTATCTGCTCTGTGATTTGGACGTGCAGAGGTAGGATCCAACATGGAATAAGGGCGATTCCATAAGAGATTGGCCAAAGATATTTATTTACATTTTAGTAATTTAGCAGCTCTTATCCAGAGCAACAGTTAGTGCATTCATCTTAAGACACCTTAACATTTATGATGTTAAGAAAAGGTTTCAAATGACACCAATAATGGCTATGTCTACTGAACAAAAATATAAATGCAACATGCAACAATTTCAATAGTTTTACTGAGGTACAGTTCATATAAGGATATCAGTCAATCTAAATAAATTCATCAGGCTCTAATCTATGGATTTCACATGACTGGGCAGGGGCGCAGCCATGGGTGGGCCTGGGAAGGCATTCAGAATGTGTTTTTCCCCACATAAGGGCTTTATTACAGACAGAAATACTCCTCAGTTTCATCAGCTGTCCGGGTAGCTGGTCTCAGACGATCCCGCAGCTGAAGAAACCTGGGCTGGCATGGGTACACGCGGTTTTGAGGCCGGTTGGACATACTGCCAAATTCTGAACATTCAATTCTCTGGCAACAGCTCTGGTGGACATTCCTGCAGTCAGTGTGAAAATTGTAAGCTCCCTCAAACTTGAGGCATTGTGTTGTGACAACTGCGCATTTTAGTGGCCTTTTATTGTCCCCAGCACAAGGTGCACCTGTGTAATGATCCGGCTGTTTAATCAGCTTCTTGTATGCCACACCTGTCAGGTGGATGGATTATCTTGGCAAAGGAGAAATACTCACTAACAGGGATGTACACACATTAGTGTCCAAAATTTGAGAGAAATAAGCTTTTTGTGGGTATAGAACATTTCTGGAATCTTTTATTTCAGGTCATGAACATGTGACCAACACTTTACATGTTGTGTTTATATTTTTGTTTATGGGTAAGGCCAAAATGTCATGCATTTCCCAACTTTGGTCAATTATTTCTCAATAATCATTGTGGATACAGACTTCAAAGATATGCCTAACATCCTTCCCCCAAATGACCTTTCTATGGAAAGATCCAAAACATCAGAAATATCTTTGGGCGTATCTTGTTTGGAATTGCCCATAGAGTAGAAGTGGCAAAGATCTCTGCATTTTGTTGTCTGTTTGTGTCTAATGCTTCTGGCTCCTTGCTCCTGGCTCAGCATAAGAAACGTGGTTCATCGGAACGATAGCCAGGAGGAGGAGTGTGACGAGAGGGACGGCTGGTGTCTGTCCCACACCTCTGATGACCTCCGAGATATCATGTCCTCCATGATCAAACAGGTCATCCTAACACCGACGTAGCACTCCTATGGCCAACCTGGCCTGGAATCAAACCAGGGAGTGGGTCAGAAACCAGTCCATGGGGAATAGTTATTTAAAACAGGTGTTTTTGAGTGTGGGTTGAAGTGCAGGAGAATTTCAAAGACTGGGATAAAACTGTTACTAACAACCTGTTTTCGCTTTGTCATTATGGGGTATTGTGTGTAGATTGATGAGGATAGTTTTTTTTTTTTTTTTTTTTAATCAATTTTAGAACAAGGCTGTACTGTAACAAAATGTGGAAAAAGTCAAGGGGCCCGGAATACTTTCCGAATGCACTGTATCTGGTGTTGAAGTGTTAACTTCGGATATTTTCCATGCCAGTGCTGTGCGTTTTCCCTATGCTATGAGGTGCTAATAGTTTTCTCCCTACGTTTCTTTTCAGGGCTGGTTTTATTTTAATATTACCACCCACCAGAATGTCATTGTTTATTAATCAGAAATACCTGCACAGTTCGTCCTCTACGCAGGCAATATAAATCGGGTCTGTAAACGTATGTTTTTGAACCTCCACTTTTTTACCAGCAAATTATGATAATCCTTTGGGTAATTTGTCAAATGTCACTTATTTTTGCGTTAATCTGTATAAAAAATATACAGTGCCTTCAGAAAGTATTCATACCCCTTAACTTTTTCCACATTTTGTTGTGTTACAGCCTGAATTTCAAATTGATTAAATGTAGATTGTTTGTCACTGGCCTACACACAATTAGTGCTGTTGCGGTGACCGTATTACCGCCACACTAGCGGTCATGAGTCATGTAAGCAGTCAAATTCCATGTGATCGTTTAGTCACTGTAATTAGTCTTTTCCAAGCTCTGATGCTGCTGATGGTCATTAGTAGCCTAACAAACTTGCAAACTGCCTGGTACTCAGCACTCTATTGTCCCTCTAATCACTCAGACATCAATGCAAATGTGTATTTTTTTCAACTTTCCTAATATTAAGCACATTGTTTATCGTTACAACAAGAGTATAGCCTACCTGGCTGGCATAGAAATGAACCACAGGAAAAGCATCCTCCCTTTGCTATTTAAGTGCATAGATTACATGTATTTTTTTCCCGCTGCCCCTGTTTCGAGACAGGTGCATGATAATGGTCAATTCTAAATCAAAACAAATTACACACATATATTATATGTAAAGACAAGATTAATTCAAGAATACTCTGATGGGTGACAATATTAGCCTATCACTTGTGAATTAATATTATCACTTGTGAATTAATATTATCACTTGTGAATGATGCCCAGCATAAGAAAGTACCTTTTTTTGCGACTTTTTCTAATCATAGTCACACTCCTCATGTAGCCTAGCCCATAGGCCTATATGTTTTGATAAGGTTTGTATCACAACTAAAGTGGCCAAATAACTTCTTAAAATTAAGCACATTAATCAGCTTTACAAAGGTTTAGAGCCTAACTGGCATACATAAGCAGCGCGTGACTTTAAAGTTTGGGGAAGATAATTTTCACCATAAAAATGCACCTTTAATAATAAAAACATAATCGCATTTGCGGTCCCTTTTGATAAGGGTGTTTTCCCGCAAATGGAATATTCTCGCTAATAGCCTACTGCCATGTGCACACTGCTGCGCTTATAATGTGAAGAAATAGCCTAATAGTTTATCAACATTTTAAGCTAAACGTTCTTATCTGTTGCTTCAGCCATTGCGTAAATATGACATTTTTATGCTTGTGGTTGTATTAATTTGCCATTTATTGCACCCCACAACTATGTTTGGAATATTTATTTATTGCAGAGAATAGAATAGGTTGACTTTTGGACTATGTGGGATAGTAGATTGACATAGGCTAGTGTTTTTGCTGTTCGTTATGCCTACTCATCTTGTTGGCTGATGAAAAGTAAATGTGGACAGTTATTCTAGTATCTTCAATATACACCTCGGAATTGGATAAGGACTGCAGTTGCGTCCCCGATGTGTCTGTCTTCACTTGTAGCCTGTGAGAAAGACCCGATCACGTGATGGAGAGCCATGTGAGTGAGAGGCGCTTCGCAATGTGCAGCACTCCGGGAGAAGGGCACAACGCAGCACTCCATGCCGCAAAAGGCATAAATGCCACCGTGAAATTTGAGGCATTATCAAGTGCTTGTCAAATTGTGAATGAGAGACTATTGGAGTGTATACAGCCTGTGCAAAAACAAAGCAGAGCTCATGCCTTTTCAAGTTACTTTTTTTCAAATCATCATTAGTCTCATCATGCAGCTTAACAATGTATTAAAAATCAAAACATATAGCCCAACATTTGTAGAACAACTAAAGTTATATTAATAACTCTAAATTAAGCATATAGGAGTACCTATGTCTTTGTTAACCACTCAACACAGAATAGCCGCATGTGGGCTCTCCCTCATCGTTTGGACAAAATATTGATATTTTTATATTTTTGTTCAATTGTATTCTTCATACTATAAAATAATGCCTCGGAATTATAAGCTAATCTTGTCTGCTAAATGAACTAGTGTAGCCCACCGCCATTTGGCATAGCTTAACATAAGGATGACTCGGCGTATGCTATTATTTTCTTCTGAAATAGACTACATTTTCTTCATATCATGGTTCTTTAGATCTGTCTAAAATAAATAATGAATTCATTGTGAAGATGTAGGCTATATTACATTGATTTATTAGACTTTTTTAAAATGTAGATCTTCCAAAGGTCTGCATCAGTGGCTTGTAGGAAGCCAGGAGATGCTAAATGTGTTTTTTGTTAATTAACGGTCAATTACCTTGAGACCAACAGTTATTTGCTTGACAATCGCCAACTGACAAAATTTTGTGACCACCACAGCCCTACTGCACACAATACCCCATAATGTCAAAGTGAAATTAATTTACAAATGGAAAGCTAAAATGTCTTGAGTCAATAAGTATAAGTACCCCTTTGTTATGGCAAGCCTAAATAAGTTCAGGAGGGGGCCTCCCGGGTGGCGCGGTGGTCTAAGGCACTGCATCGCAGAGACTCTGGGTTCGAGCCCAGGCTCTGTCGCAGCCGGCCGCGACCGGGAGGTCCATGGGGCAACACACAATTGGGCCAGCGTTGTCTGAGTTAGGGAGGGTTTGGCCGGTAGGGATATCCTTGTCTCATCGCGCACTAGTGACTCCTGTGGCGGGCCGGGCGCAGTGCACGCTGACCAGATCGCTAGGTGTACGGTGTTTCCTCCGACACTGGTACGGCTGGCTTCCGGGTTGGATGCGCGCTGTGTTAAGAAGCAGTGTGGCTTGGCTGGGTTGTTTCGGAGGGCGCATGGCTCTTGACCTTTGTCTCTCGTACGGGAATTGTAGCGATGAGACGAGACAGTAACTACTAATAATTGCATACCACGAAATTGGGGAGAAAAAGGGGGTAAAAAATAAGTTCAGGAGTAAAAATGTGCTTAACAAGTCTCACATAAGTTGCATGGACTCACTCTGTTTGCATTAATAGTGCTTAACATTTTTGAATGACTACCTCATCTCTGTACCCCACACACAATTATCTGTAAAATCCCTCAGTCGATTCAAGTCTTTTTTTAAAGCAGACATTGAATATCCCTTTGAGCAAGTTATTAATTACTCTTTGGATGGTTTATCAATACACCCAGTCACTACAAAGATACAGGCGTCCTTCCTAACTCAGTTGCCGGAGAGAAAGGAAACTGCTCAGGGATTTCACCATGAGGCCAGTGGTGACTTTAAAGCAGTTACAGTTTAAAGGCTGCGATGGGAGAGAACTGGATGGATCAACAAAATTGTAGTTACTCCAAAATACTAACCTAATTGACAGAGTGGGAAAAAAGGACACCTATACAGAATAAAAAATATTCCAAAATGTGCATCCTGTTTTCAATAAGGGACTAAAGTAAAACTGCAAAAAATGTGACAAAGAAACAAACTTCATGTCCTCAATACAAAGCGACAAATTCACCTTTCAGCAGAACAATAATATGGACAAATATACACCTGGAGTTGCTTACCAATACAACATTGAATGTTCCTGAGTGGCCTAGTTACAGTTGACTTAAATCGTCTTGAAAATTAATGGCAAGACTTAAAAATGGCTGTCTTGCAATGATCAACAACCAACTTGACAGAGCTTGATTGAATGTAAAAAAAATAATAATGTGCAAATATTGTACAATCCAGGTTTGCAAAGCTCTTAGAGACTTACCCAGAAAGATTCACAGCTGTAATCGCTGTGAAAGGTGATTCTAACATGGATTGACTCAGGGGGTTGAATACTTATGTAATCAAGATACGTTAGTGTTTTTATTTTTGCATTTCTTTTTAAAACAAATGTTAGAATTTCTCTTCCACCTTGACATTAGAGTATTTTGTGTAGATCGGTGACAAAATGACAAATCCATTTTAATCCCACTTTGTAACACAACAAAATGTGGGGGAAAATGTGTGAATGCTTTCTGAAGGTACTGTATATTTGGTAAAATTGCATGTTATATGACTGCATTTTGGAACCCCATCACCCCAAGATTAATGGTTTTGACCATGCTCCACTACTTTGATTGGTGCAACTAGAATCACAAGTGTCTATCCTATAATGAAAAGTCACCCGTGGAAAAAAATCCACAAACTTCTATTTTCTGCTGCTGTTACATTTGCATTTGTGTTTCGTGTCCGATGCGCTCAATGTGTTGTTCCATATAATTTGCGGCGTGCGTCATGAGCAAAGTCATTGTAGCCCATCATTTACATTTTAGTAATTTAGCAGACGCTCTTATCCAGAGCGACTTACAGTAGAGTGCATACATTTTTATTACATTTTTACATACTGAGACAAGGATATCCCTACCGGCCAAACCCTCCCTAAGCTATGCCAATTGTGCGTCGCCCCACGGACCTCCCGGTTGCGGCCGGCTGCGACAGAGCCTGGGCGCGAACCCAGCCCAGCCTGGGCGCGAACCCAGAGACTCTGGTGGCGCAGCTAGCACTGCGATGCAGTGCCCTAGACAACTGCCCCACCCGGGAGGCTGTATTTCACTTCCCCTAGCTTTGAGGAACATGGCATGAGCACGGGCTGACGACTCGGGATCCCGAGTGTCGCAGTGATCTAAGGCACTGCATCTCAGTGCTAGAGACAACAGAGCCTGGTTCGATTCTAGGCTGTATCACAACCGGCCATGATTGGGAGTCCCATAGGGCAGTGCACAATTGGCCCAGCGTCGTTAGGGTTTGGCCGGGGTAGGCCATCATTGTAAGTAAGAATTTATTCTTAACCGACTTGCCTACTTAAATAAAATAGCCTGTTAGCAGCCTACCAAACGTTGCACTGTGTCAATTACAATGTAGAAAACGCATCTCTAGTCGAAACTACTTAATATTTGTCTATCCGGATTTGCGGCAGCAATTTATGAAAGATGCCAGAACTTTGGAGATAACAATAGATGGCAAAGTCAAAGATACTGGTTTCCCCTATCTATCTATGGCAAAGTTTTCCCTAAATGCTTATGAAGAATCCAGCTCCAGAACAAGCCATAGTCTAACCAGCTAGCTAATCTTTCAATACGGTGTAGCAACAACTGATAACATTAGCTAGCTACGTAAGGTTAGTATGCCAGCTAGCTACACTGATAGCTGTCAGTGCCGTACTTGTTATTATTTCTCCACTCCACACGGAAATCACCACCGTAGCCACCCCTAATTTGTGAATATGTATTAGCAGCCTACATCATTCTTCGGAGGTGGAACCTAAACGACAATTTAGGTGCTATAGGACAGGAATTACATCTTAATAAGGGCGGCATTGCCCTCTGGTGGGGTTCTTTAACAAATTAATATTGGGAGTTTTGTCTAGGACATCCATCATTGATACATTGTATATGTGTTTTCTGTAGCACCATACCCTTCTGGGCCTGAAAGTTTTGCTACCAGGCAAAAGGCCCCAGAGAGTGAAGACGATGGTGATGAAGAGGAGGAAGATGAGTTTCATCCCTCAGAGGGAATTGACGACGAGATGGAGACAGATGCTGGTTTATATGTGAGAATGGAAAATGTCCATACCTACCCTGACAGAAATGGATTGTGGAATTGTACAAACTTGCTTAATTCACTGTAAAAACATACAATTGTGTGTATTTTTTTATGTTTCCAAATTAGTGTCAATTAATATGTTTAAAAGGGATACTTCATATTCATCTCCAGCACCACCCCAACATCAACATACAGTATTTGAAAATGGTGTGTTTCTATGTTTTGTTACGAAGAATATACAGTTGAAGTCGGAAGTTTACATACACTTAGGTTGGAGTCAATAAAACTCGTTTTTCAATCACTCCACAAATTTCTTGTTAACAAACTATAGTTTTGGAAAGTTGGTTAGGACATATACTTTGTGCATGACACCAAGACAAGTAATTTTTCCAACAATTGTTTACAGACAGGTTATTTCACTTATAATTCACTGTATCATAATTGCAGTGGGTCAGAAGTTTACATACACTAAGTTGACTGCCTTTAAACAGCTTGGAAAATTCCAGAAAATGATGTCATGGCTTTAGAAGCTTCTGATAGGCTAATTGACATAATTTGATTCAATTGGAGTTGTACCTGTGTATGTATTTCAGGCCTACCTTCAAACTCAGTGCCTCTGCTTGCCATCATGGGAAAATCAAAAGAAATCAGCCAAGACCTCAGAAAAATATCTGTAGACCTCCACGCGTCTGGTTCATCCTTGGGAGCAATTTCCAAACGCCTGAAGGTACTTCTGTACAAACAAAACAATAGTACGCAAGTATAAACACCATGGGACCACGCAGCCGTCATACCGCTCAGGAAGGAGACGCGTTCTGTCTCCTAGAGAGGAACTTACTTTGGTGAGAAAAGTGCAAATCAATCCCAGAACAACAGCAAAGGACCTTGTGAAGATGCTGGAGGAAACGGGTACAAAAGTGTCTATATCCACAGTAAAACAAGTCCTAACTGACCTAAGACGGGGAATTGAAAAACTGAGTTTAAATGTATTTGGCTAAGGTATATGTAAACTTCTGACTTCAACTGTGTTTTCAATGACATCAGCGGTGTGCATCATGTGATTTTTGACCAATTGTGAGTAGGCATTGCCTACTAATTGGTTGTCATTGGAAACACTTATCTTTCTATTTTTTTTACCATAGAAATGGGCTGTTTTCACATGATGTTGGGGTGGTGCTGGAAATGAATATGAAGTTGAAAAATTGGGAAGTTTCCCTTTTACGTTGAGCAGTGATCTTTCCTGTTATTGTCCACAATGGAAAGATCAATTGAGGAGAAGTGTATCAGTTATCAATAAGCTATCAGTTGGGTAGCTTATCTGGCTGTGCACATAACCATAACCAATGGAAAAGGCTACACGAAACACACCTCCAAAAATCTGCTATCTAACTCTGTCACCATGGATATTTCAGTCCATGCTCAAGGTCACATACATTGCCTTCAAAAAGTATTCCCACCCTTGACCTTTTCCACATTTTGTTTTCTGATAGACTGAATATAAGAGGTATTACATTGAGATTTTATCATTAATCGACACCTAATACCCCATAATGTCAAAGTGGAATTTTGTTTTTAGACAAATTAATAAAAAATGAAAAGTTGAAATGTCTTGTGTCAAGTATTCAACCCAATTTATGGCAAGCCTAAATAAGTTCAGGAGTAAACATTTGCTTAAAAAATCACATAAGTTGCATGGACGCACTGTGTGTGCAATAATAGGGGTTAACATGATTTTTATGAATGACTACCTCATCTCTGTACCCCACACATGCAATTATCTGTAAGGTTCCTCAGTCGTGTAGGGAATTTCAAACAGAGATTCAACCACAAAGACCAGGGAAGTTTTCCAATGCCTCACAAAGAATGGCACTGATTGGTAAAAATAACAAAATGACCGTTCCACAGGTGAATATTCATTAATTGTTTATGGTTCATTGAACAAGCATGGGAAACGGTGTTTAAACACTTTACAATGAAGATCTGTAAAGTTATTTGGATTTTTACAAATTATTTATTTTATATATTTGTGTGTATGTGTATACATACAGTGGGGCAAAAAAGTATTTAGTCAGCCACCAATTGTGCAAGTTCTCCCACTTAAAAAGATGAGAGAGGCCTGTAATTGTCATCATAGGTACACTTCAACTATGACAGACAAAATGAGAGAAAAAAAATCCAGAAAATCACATTGTAGGATTTTTAATGAATTTAGTTGCAAATTATGGTGGAAAATAAGTATTTGGTCAATAACAAAAGTTTATCTCAATACTTTGTTATAAACCCTTTGTTGGCAATGACAGAGGTCAAACGTTTTCTGTAAGTCTTCACAAGGTTTTCACACACTGTTGCTGGTATTTTGGCCCATTCCTCCATGCAGATCTCCTCTAGAGCAGTGATGTTTTGGGGCTGTTGCTGGGCAACACGGACTTAACTCCCTCCAAAGATTTTCTATGGGGTTGAGATCTGGAGACTGGCTAGGCCACTCCAGGACCTTGAAATGCTTCTTACGAAGCCACTCCTTTGTTGCCCGGACGGTGTGTTTGGGACCATTGTCCAGCCACGTTTCATCTTCAATGCCCTTGCTGATGGAAGGAGGTTTTCACTCAAAATCTCACAATACATGGCCCCATTCATTCTTTCCTTTACACGGATCAGTCGTCCTGGTCCCTTTGCAAAAAAACAGCCCCAAAGCATGATGTTTCTACCCCCATGCTTCACAGTAGGTATGGTGTTCATTGGATGCAACTCAGCATTCTTTGTCCTCCAAACACGACGAGTTGAGTTTTTACCAAAAAGTTATATTTTGGTTTCATCTGACCATATGACATTCTCCCAATCTTCTTCTGGATTATCCAAATGCTCTCTAGCAAACTTCAGACGGGCCTGGACATGTACTGGCTTAAGCAGGGGGACACGTCTTGCACTGCAGGATTTGAGTCCCTGGCGGCGTAGTGTGTTACTGATGGTAGGCTTTGTTACTTTGGTCCCAGCTCTCTGCAGGTCATTCACTAGGTCTCCCCATGTGGTTCTGGGATTTTTGCTCACCGTTCTTTTTGATCATTTTGACCCCACGGGGTGAGATCTTGCGTGGAGCCCCAGATCGAGGGAGATTATCAGTGGTCTTGTATGTCTTCCATTTCCTAATAATTGCTCCCACAGTTGATTTCTTCAAACCAAGCTGCTTACCTATTGCAGATTCAGTCTTCCCAGCCTAGTGCAGGTCTACAATTTTGTTTCTGGTGTCCTTTGACAGCTCTTTGGTCTTGGCCATAGTGGAGTTTGGAGTGTGACTGTTTGAGGTTGTGGACAGGTGTCTTTTATACTGATAACAAGTTCAAACAGGTGCCATTAATAGAGGTAACGAGTGGAGGACAGAGGAGCCTCTTAAAGAAGAAGTTACAGGTCTGTGAGAGCCAGAAATCTTGCTTGTTTGTAGGTGACCAAATACTTATTTTTCACCATAATTTGCAAATAAATTCATAAAAAATCCTACAATGTGATTTTCTGGATTTTTTCCCCTAATTTTGTCTGTCATAGTTGAAGTGTACCTATGATGAAAATTACAGGCCTCTCTCATCTTTTTAAGTGAGAGAACTTGCACAATTGGTGGCTGACTAAATACTTTTTTGCCCCACTGTATATGTATACACCTATCTATCTAGTGTCACAATTTCTGACATTTAATCCAAGTAAAAATTCCCTGTTTTAGGTCAGTTAGGAACACCACTTTATTTTAAGAATGTGAAATTTCTGAATAATAGAGTGATTTATTTCAGCTTTTATTTCTGTCATCACATTCCCAGTGGGTCAGAAGTTTACATACACTCAATTAGTATTTGGTAGCATTGCCTTTAAACTGTTTAACTTTGGTCAAACGTTTCGGGTAGACTTCCACAAGCTCCCCACAATAAGATGGATGAATTTCGGCCCATTCCTCCTGATAGAGCTGGTGTAACTGAGTCAGGTTTGTAGGCCTCCTTGCTCGCACACGCTTTTTCAATTCTGCCCACAAATGTTCTATAGGATTGAGGTCAGGGTTTTGTGATGGTCACTCCAATACCTTGACTTTGTTGTCCTTAAGCCATTTTGCCACAACTTTGGAAGTATGCTTGGTGTCATTGTCCACTTGGAAGACCCATTTGCGACCAAGCTTTAACTTCCTGACTGATGTCTTGAACTGTTGCTTCAATATATCCACATTTTTCATCTTCATGATGCCATCTATTTTGTGAAGTGCATCAGTCCCTCCTGCAGCAAAGCACCCCCACAACATGATGCTGCCAACCCCGTGCTTCACGGTTGGGATGGTATTCTTCAGCTTGCAAGCATCCCCCCTTTTCCTCCGAACATAACAATGGTCATTATGGCCAAACAGTTCTATTTTTGTTTCATCAGACCAGAGGACATTTCTCCAAAAAGTATATTTGGACCCCATGTGCAGTTGCAAACCGTAGTCTGGCTTTTTTATGGTGGTTTTGGAGCAGTGGTTTCTTCCTTGCTGAGCGGCCTTTCAGGTTATGTCGATATAGGACTCGTTTTACTGTAGACATAGATACTTTTGTACCTGTTTCCTCCAGCATCTTCACAAGGTCTTTTGCTGTTCTGGGATTGATTTGCACTTTTTGCACCAAAGTAAGTTAATCTCTAGGAGACAGAACGCGTCTCCTTCCTGAGCGGTATGACGGCTGCGTGGTCCCCTGGTGTTATACTTGCGTACTATTGTTTGTACAGATGAACGTGGTACCTTCAGGATTTTGGAAATTGCTCCCAAGGATGAACCAGACTCGTGGAGGTCTACAATTTTTTTTCGGAGGTCTTGGCTGATTTCTTTTGATTTTCCCATGATTTCAAGCAAAGAGGCACTGAGTTTGAAGGTAGGCCTTGAAATACATCCACAGGTACACCTCCAATTGACTCAAATGATGTCAATTAGCCTATCAGAAGCTTCTAAAGCCATGACATCATTTTCTGGAATTTTCCAAGCTGTTTAAAGGCACAGTCAACTTAGTGTATGTAAACTTCTGACCCACTGGAATTGTGATACAGTGAATTATAAGTGAAATAATCTGTCTGTAAACAATTGTTGGAAAAATTACTTGTGTCATGCACAAAGTAGATGTCCTAACTGACTTGCCAAAACTATAGTTTGTTAACAAGAAATGTGTTGAGTGGTTGAAAAACTAGTTTTAATGACTTCAACCTAAGTGTATGTAAACTTCCGACGTCAACTATATATATATATATATATATATATATATATCAGTTGAAAAATAAACATTTCATGTACTGTACCAGAGCCCACCATGGGAGCCCTCCCAATTTTATTTTTCTCTGTTACCATCTGTCTGGGTAGAGGGGAAGATACGTGGCGGTAACTATGACTCAGGGTAATGGACATTGTGAAACCCTAGCTGGAACAGAACAGATGGGAGGGGTCTCCTGTATAAAAGTTGTGCTTACAGGTGTCTCTGGACCAGCATGATGAAGACACTGGGTATTTTGGTTGCCTCTGCCCTGTTCCTGGGGTCCGCCTCGGCCGCCACTGTAAGTCCATTTTAGTTTATTTGGTGTAATTAAAGATTATAATTTTTTTTTTATTCTGAAACCCATTTCCAAACATGATATTTGTTAATAATGTAGGTGTTTTAATGTAGCTATAATGTGTTTTTAGAACTATCTGTGGTTTTGATCACCTTATAGAGGTAAAAATGATACAGTAGAAATATACAGTGAGCTTAAAGTATTGGAACAGTCACAAATGTTTTGTATTGGCTCTACTCCAGCACTTTGGAAGTGATACAATGACTATTAGGTAAAAGTGCAGACTGTCAGCTTTAATTTGAGGGTATTTTCATCCATATCGGGTGAACCGTTTAGAAATTACAGAGTCCCCCCATTTTAGGGGACCAAAGGTATTGGGACAAATTCACTTGTGTGTTCAAGTAATAAAAAGTTCATTATTTGGTCCCAAATTCATAGCACGCAATGACTACATCAAGCTTGTGACTACGAATTTGTTGGATGCATTTGCTGTTTTGATTGTGTTTCAGATTATTTTGTGGTAAATAATGTACTGTCATTTTTTTGTCACTTTTATCGAAAATAAGAATAGAATATGTTTCTAAAAACTTCTACATTGATATGTATGCTACCATGATTACAGATCATCCTGAATGAGTCGTAAATAAGGAGCGAGAAAGTTAGACTCACATGTCATACCCCCAAGACATGCTAACCTCTCATTTTACAATAACAGGGGAGGTTAGCAGGGGGGTGTATCTGTTATTATCTATTCTTATTTACAATAAAAGTGACTCAAATGACAATACATTATTAACCATACATTTCTATGGGTCACAAAATAATCTGAAACACAACCAAAACAAACAGCAAATGCATCCCACAAATTTGTAGTGTCACAAGCTTGATTTAGTCATTGTGTGCTATGAATATGGGACCAAATACTTTAATACACAAATAAGTGAATTTGTCGTAACACCTTTGGTACCCTAAAATGGGGGGACAAAAAGTGCTGAAATTTGTAAACAGTTCTCCCGATATAGATGAAAAAACACTCAAATTAAAGCTAATTGTCTGCACTTTAACCTCATGGGCATTATTTCAAATTCAAAGTGGTGTAACATAGAGCCAAAATATTAAAAAATGTGTACATTTCCCAATACTTTTGGAGATCATTGTAGTTTCACAAATAAAATAGGCTAAATATGAAATTGTTTATACTGATAAAGTAACCAATAGTGAAACACAAAGGGTTAAGAACTTCACCTGCATTTGTACTCGCACTGCAGGTTTTTGACATCTTTATCATTAACAGGTTGATAAGCAATGTGAATTCAACAGCTGAACACCTTTTTTGCAACAGTTCACTAATAGAAAAACTCAAAACAATGACACCACTACATGCATAAAACAACAACACTGAATACATTTGTGCATAATAAAAACAGTTTCACACTTGCATATATTACTGAATGTGTAATGAGTTGGTATCTGCCCTTTTGGCGTGTGCATTTGTAGCTTGGAGTGGTGTACACTGAGGGAGGCATGGTGAAAGGGAAAAAGGTCAATTCTGATGGACTCTTACGCACCATGGATGTCTTCAAAGGAATCCCCTACGCTGACCAGCCTGGCATTTTTGAGAAGCCCAAGCGTCACCCTGGATGGGATGGTGGGTAAAAAACTAAATGCCTCCAATGTCCATCCATAAAGCAAGGAAAACAATTTAGTAATACAGAAGCAGATTGTAAAATAAATATTGGACATCCATATTGGACCATATCAGACCTTAGCCTTCCTAACACTCATCTCAGTTGACTGACTGATTCTCCTTGTGTCTCCTTCCAGGTGTTCTTAAGGCTACAGAGTTCAAGCCGAGGTGCATGCAGCTGAACTTGCTCCAGTCTGACACCCGTGGCCAAGAGGACTGCCTTTACCTGAACATCTGGGTCCCTCAGGGCCTCAGTGGTATGTAACATTCACCTGTGTCTTTCACCCGTACCTGTCACAAGAGTAGGATGTCTTTATCCACATATCAAAACATCATACAGTATGGTCTGCTGATGTTTAATAATACTAATAATAATATAACTATGGTGTAATTCTGCAAATGTATTGAAATATATCTCCTCCCTTCCTAGTTTCCACTGGGCTGCCAGTCATGGTTTGGATCTTTGGAGGTGGTTACCTGGTTGGAGGCTCTATGGGCGCTAACTTCTTGGATAACTATCTGTACGACGGGGAGGAGATTGCAAATAGGGGCAATGTCATCGTGGTGACTCTGGGTTACCGTGTGGGCACCCTGGGCTTCCTCAGCTCTGGAGATGCCAGCGGACCTGGTAGGTATCAACCGAGGCTTTGCCTGGCTGGCTAGGTGGGTGGTGGGTGGGCGGGTGGCTTTGGTATGATCTGTGCCGCATCAGCTGATGTATGACATTGACCTTTTCTTCATGTAGTGATTCTCAGGTGACTGAATCCACTATATGATAATACTGATTAAGAATACGGTGTTCATCTGACCTTTAATCATCAACTGGCTCTCAGAAACTTTTGCCATTCTGTGGGAGCCAGGTGTACAGTATGTTAGTAGGGAGAGTACTGCTGCTGGCTCACAGAGCGGTCTTCCATGTCAGGTAACTATGGTTTGTGGGACCAGCATGCTGCCATTGCCTGGGTGAACAGGAACATCCGCGCCTTCGGAGGAGACCCCAACAACATCACCGTCTTCGGAGAGTCTGCAGGCGCTGCTAGCGTCAGCTTCCAGGTGTGGGACTAAAAAGAGAACTAACAGTTTTAATACAAAGCTTTCAGGGCAAAGGTAGTCATGTCGAAGTACAAAAAAGGACATTACAATGATGTTTCTTCAGTCTCAATGTTATATACTCTTCATTATAATATCATTATTAATCAGTGTCATCCTGTCATAAAACATAAGTTTACTGTCACAGTGTGTAGTTTCTGGTAACTCGTGTCTATGACATTAGTTTATTACATTTGATACGTTTAACAATGAGAACAGGGAGACTTCTGATACCTTATTCTGAACCACGATGTCCTGTACAGAGTGATGGTCAGCCGAGTTCCTGAGACCTCTGTGATCTAATAAACAGGGTGATGGAAAACACTTGTACTTTAGACCATTTTAAGTTGTACCTTTTTCGATTGTTAGATACAGTATATGAAAGCATTAACCAAGGTTCCTGTTATGATTGTAAGTAAAGATACTGTAGGTAAGGATATGGCTTTCGGCTTGTGTCCTCCGTCCATAGTATTAACAGATTAGCAAATGCAGAAAATGCAATGTACTAATTTGAGTTTGAATGTACTTTACTCCCCACAGACGCTTTCTCCCCATAACAAAGGGCTGATCCGCAGGGCCATCTCCCAGAGTGGCGTTGCTCTCTGCCCCTGGGCCATCAACAACAACCCTCGTGCCTTTGCAGAGATGGTATGTGTACTTCAGTAACATTGGGGGGTATAAAACTGACAGAGATGCATGTTGGTTGTTAAAGGGTGGTCTCATCCTCCTCTCTTTAGGTTGCTGGGAAGGTGGGCTGCCCCATTGATGATCAGATGATGGCCTGCCTGAAGCTCATTGACGCTAAGGAGCTCACCCTTGCTGGTACCCTGTCCCTGGCTGGTTCTCCCTCCAGTGAGTATTCACTGAGGTTACTATAAGGGGCTGTGGCACACTTTGAGAAAGATGCTAAGGAAGTTGCGGTTTGCATGCATTGATGCCTGTATAGATGAGCATTAGCCTGAAGCTCACATATCTCCTCAGCCCACCATTTTACACAGGAATTTGGTGATGGCCATGTCCTACCCATAGCGTTAAAAGGTATATATTTCTCTGCCTGCCTCCTCTAGACCCCATAGTGGGCAACCTGGCCCTCTCCCCAGTGATCGATGGGGACTTCCTGCCTGATCACCCAGGGAAACTGTTCCACAATGCTGCTGACATTGACTACCTTGCAGGGGTCAACAGCATGGATGCCCACCTATTCACTGGATTAGATTTACCCGCCGTCAACAAGCCAATCGCTAACCTCCCTCTGTGAGTGACTTTGGGCTGATTGGTTACCTGGGAGGAGGAGGGTAGTCTGTTCAGTGTTGGCCATGTGCATTGTGTAGCTTAAATGGGACAGCAGATGTACCCACAAAGCATTTTATAGAAGCAACCAAGTCTAACTAACAAGTAGGAGTAGAATAAAACATGTATTAAAAAGAATAGGGTTATCAGTTTGGGCAGGTCCCTAACACAGTTGGCTTAAGAAGGGGTTGTTAGATCTCTTGAGACTAATCTCTCGCTTCCTCACTGAAGGTCAGATGTGAAACTGCTCCTGGGTTCTTTGACTAAGAAGGGAGAGGCCTCTATCAATAGCGCTTTCGCAGAGTACACGGCAGACTGGGGAGATAAGCCCAGTCAGGAGACCATCAAGAAGACTGTTGTTATGATCGAGACTGACTACGTCTTCCTGGTTCCTACCCAGGCTGCTCTCTATCTGCACGCCTCCAATGCCCAGTGAGTCTACCTCCTTGTTACTCTAGCACAGCCTTTCTCCCCTAGTATGTGCTGTTTCCTATCCCAGCGTCACATATCGGATATCTAATCATTCCCCCTCTCCTTGCCCTATCCCAGATCTGCACGCACCTACTCCTACCTGTTCTCAGAGCCCAGCCGCATGTCCGGGATAGTCCTACCTTTCCCCAGCTGGATGGAGGCTGACCACGCTGAGGACCTGCAGTTTGTGTTCGGCAAGCCCTTCACCACGCCCCTGGCATACTGGCCCAAGCACCGCAATGTCTCCAAATACTTTATCGCCTACTGGACCAACTTCGCCAGGACCGGGTAAGAAAGAGCTGCAAAGCAATCATATACAGTAATCACACCCTGTGGGGGATATATGTCTATATATATATATATATATATATATATATATATATATATATATATATACACACACACACACAGTATCAGCCAACCTGTGGGCACACCAACTCATATACATTGTAGAATAATAGTGAAGACATCCAAAGTATGTATTAACACACATGGAATCATGTTGTAACCAAAAAAGTGTTAAACAAATCAAAATAGATTTTAGATTCTTCAAAGTAGCACCCTTTGCCTTGATGACAGCTTTGCACACTCTTGGCATTCTCTCAACCAGCTTCACCTGGAATGCTTTTCCAACATTCTTGAAGGAGTTCCCACATATGCTGAGCACTTGTTGGCTGCTTTTCCTTTACTCTGCAGTCCAACTCATCCCTAACAATCTCAGTTGGGTGGAGGTTGGGTGATTGTGGAGGCCAGGTCATCTGATGCAGCACTCCATCCCTCTCCTTCGTCAAATAGCCCTTACACATGATAGTGCCACTAAGCGCAAACCAGATGGGATGGCGTATCGCTGCAGAATGCTGTGGTAGCCATGCTGGTTAAGTGTGTCTTGAATTCTAAATAAATCACTGACAGTGTCACCAGCAAAGCACCCCCACACGTCACACCTCCTCCTCCGTGGTTCACGGTGGGAACCACACATGCAGAGATCATCTGTTCACCTACTCTGCGTCTCACAAACACACGGCGGTTGGAACCAAAAATCTCAAATTTGGACTGATCAGACCAAAGCACAGATTTCGACTGGTCTCATGTCCATTGGTCGTGTTTCTTGGCCCAGGCAAGTCTCTTCTTATTATTGGTGTTCTTTGGTAGTGGTTTCTTTGCAGCAATTTGACCGTTAAGGCCATATTCACGCGTTCTCCTCTGAACAGTTGATGTTGAGATGTGTCTGTTACTCTGAAGCATTTATTTGGGCTGTAATTTCTGAGGCTGGTAACTCTAATGAACTTATTCTCTGCAGCAGAGGTAACTCTGGGTGTTCCTTTCCTGTAGCGGTCCTCATGAGAGCTAGTTTCATCATAGCACTTGATTTTTTTTTAAGAATATTACATTTGTTTAACTCTTTTTTGTTTACTGCATGACTCCATATGTGTTATTTCATAGTTTTGATGTCTTCACTATTATTCTACAATGTAGAAACAGTCAAAATAAAGAAAAACTCTTGAATGAGTAGGTGTGTCCAAACTTTTGAGTGTGTGTGGCAATTTAAAAGAAAATACCATTTCAAATTCTAAAGTGATATTATCCTCACGAAAACGATGATAAATCGAAGTTTCCCACCATTATGTTTTTCTTACCATCCTCAACCCCTTTCCCACCACAGAGACCCCAACAAGGGGGAGTCCAATGTGCCTGTGACCTGGCCTGCATACACCACCTCTGGACAAAAGTACGTGGAGATCAACGCCAAAATGAACAGGAACTCCGTCCATGAGAAGATGAGGGTGCGCTTTGTGAACTGGTGGTCTAACACCCTTCCCTCCATCTGAGGTAGTTCTCACTGAGCACAGGCTCCCTGATGCATAATTGACATCATGCTACATTCACAGCTATACAGATTGGTCTTATTATGTCACAAATAAATGCAAGGCTACTAGTACCACCAGATGGATTTCTGATTGTAACCATTTTTTCTTCATAAGTAAATTAATGCAATTAAGAAGTCTACCCTGTTGTCTGTTTTTAGTACTGTACAGTCACCAGTGAAAGGTGTTTTTGTTTGTATTTATCAAGAAATGGTTGTATATGTACATTATAAACTCCTTACTATATATATATATATATTTATTTATTTTGTATATCAAATACCGATGGTGATAGAAATAGTAGCAGGTAGACCTATTCACCCAAGTTGCATCAGAATTTACAGTGGAGTTGTTTTTCTCTGATTAGTTGCAGTACTTATTTTTGCCACCATAGATCACTGACAATTTACTGAAGGAATTTAGTTCAATCCGAGATTAGATGAGTTGCTCAGAGTCACTAGTGGTTTGCCATTTTTTGGGAAGAAGGTGCAGTTAGAACCAGAGCCTATAAACTGAAAAACCCTATTACAGAATCTTGACTAGTGGCATGAACGCGTACCCAGCTTCAGCCCAGCTTCAGCCCAGCTTCAGCCCAGCTTGCAGCTTGAAACAAAAAGGGAATCAGGTGCTTAGCTGAGGGACTTGAAAATAAATACAAATATACTTTACCACAGGACACTTCAACAATTGACTATCATGGCAAATAAAGAAAAAGGAGGCGTGCACTCCATTTTTGCATAAATCATCCGATATTTATTTACGGGACATGGACAGGTGTAAGCATAAATCCTAGTCCTCAGATTCTAGGAGATAGTCCAGTGTCCTATTGTGACAGCTACATGGCTGACATATAGACAAGACCATGTGTGTGCGAGCGTTTCAAAATAAATGTACACATACAGTGCCAGTCAAAAGTTTGGACACACCTACTCATTCCAGGGTTTTTCTTTATTTTTACTATTTTCTAGATTCTAGAGTAATGGTGAAGAAATTGAAACTATGAAATAACACTTATGGAATAATGTAGTAATCAAAAAAGGGAGTAGCCACTCTTTGCCTTAATGACAGCGTATACCCATGTGGGTGATTGAAAGATGAACAAGGTCAACACTCCAGTCCAGTTGGTGGAGGTAATGCACCTTAAAGGTGGTTGCCAACTGCCATATAAAATCCACAAAATCAAATCAAAACACCCACATGTCACAGTTTAGAATAATGTTTTGTCAGTGATGAACACCCAACAATGCCTATACATGTAATATTTGCTGGTGGGTATGTCTAGAAAGGGAAGATGAAGGCATATAGTAAAAGCAGTGGTGTAAAAATATAGCTGGCACTAGCCTTTTGGGGGCCCTAAGCAAAATTTGGTTGGGGGCCCCACAACCTTGTTGCAAAACATTTTGGTGGCCTTATGATAGCAGGGAGAAAAATTGAAGTTTTAAAGGTACACTATGCAGAAATTGCTCCATTTCCTAGATGCTAAAAATTGTGACAAAATAAGCCAGTATAGTATAGAGAATCCTTGTACCATGAAATATATTTTTAATAATCCAAAATATTGTATTTTAAGCTGTTTGAAGCTGGTGTACAAAACCAAAAGTAAAAGATGCAAAAATAAAACTAAAGAATAGGAAGAATAGAAATAGTGCACATAAACCAGATCTACTGCGTCTTAGACTTTCAATTACAATGACAGATATGTAACTCACATTTTAATGTGAATTTGGTTGGTTGCCCAAAAAGTTACATATTGCAGCTTTAAGGTTAATTTCCTGCAATTCTACACATTTTGTCATGGGGCTTAGATAGTGTTGCAGGTTTAAAGCATGTTTTCTGCAATTCGATAAAATGTTCCATTGGCTAATGCCTGGGTATAAAGACTTATGTAACACTTATCCCAAGCTTGACTTCTCATCTGTCGGAGGCGTGGCCTATTACCCAAGTGTCGCATCTCTTTTCCAAGGTGCTCTGCATCACGACAATAGCCTATAGAACATTTATGCCACATCTGACAAGACTACAGTATGACAAACTATTAAGTCAGTCTTTTTGTGAAGCCACACTGCCGATCTGGCACAGGAATCAGTGCGACAGCGCTGCAGTGGCCCGAACAGGAGGAGAGGTTTTCATGGTGACGCGGCTGTGACAGGCCGCTAGAGGGTGGCAGCCAGGGACAAACACCCGAGTACTCTGTCTGGAGATCTCCTTATAGGCTAAATAACACGAGAGGATGGAAGGTCAAAGCATGTCTTTACTCGGCAAGATGATGGCAGTTATAGGGATAAGCGTGGTAGCAGGTCTCATCGTGCACGTGCGAGACCCGTTGGACTCAATTTTAGGAGGTGGATACCCGGAGCTGTGGAGGAAAGCGGGACTTGTAGGTGCCCCAGCCCGGGCCGTGGCTTGCATCTTCGCCGGGGTTTCCCTTCTTGCTATGGGCTGGCTATATAGACTGCTGTTTGCCCCGCTAGAACTGCTCAGAACTCCCGACGAGGTTGGATACATTGCCGAAGACGGTCGCTCCCGCGCCCAAGCGGCAAACGAAGTGCGTCGGAGACGAAAAACTGGCGAACTGCCACCCGTTTATCCCAACGGCTGGTATCGAGTATTGGATTCTCACATGCTGGAGCGAGGGGATGTCAAAAACGTAACTGTTTTAGGTATTCACAGCGCCACCCACTACAATACAGACAAACCAACAACACATTCGATTAGACGACAATATGTCAGTCTCTGAGATAAGCAAATCATTTGTGCACTACATGTTGGTTTTTTTGCAACACACACAGTGTCTCAGTAGTGCACCTCACAGTTGAATTTAAGGCTACGCATCACAAGATAAAAATAGCCTGTCTCACTCCAGATTGTAACACATGTGGTTGTCACGTCAGGCAGGACAGTCCAATAACGAATCCAGGTGGAGATGCTGACAATGCACCTGTCCTTGTTTAGGTCTCCCTTCTCTCTCACTTTCTCTCGCTGTGTAATGTATATCCACTCATGAGTAAAAAAACATCATATCCAGTTGATGTTAAATCAAATATATGTACCCTACCTGCAATTAACAGTCCAAGACTCCTCTGACTCACATTTCCTGTGTTAACATTGTCACATCAAAAAGCCACACTACGATGTGCATAGGCCTACCAAAGAGTGTCCTACCAACATGATTAGGCAAATTTTGAAGCATAATTTAAGCTTACACAATTTGTATACAAAGTCTCATATGACAACATAAACAGTGTAGGTGCTTATAGTAGCCTAGTTATAATCAGGTAAGTCAGATGATGTTTAAAAGTCATTCTTTCAATTCAAGTATTTCCATTAGGCCTATTTGAAATGATGGAAACCCTACTGTGTAAAAGAACGGGACCCCATTTGGTCTTATTCTCTAAAGTTCAGCTTTGGCGCATTTCCTTAGGTGTAATAACACATGCAATTCAATTCTATTGACTGAACACCTGATTTTGTATTATAGTACATTTCCTTGTCTCAGCTCTATTTCCGCTTGCTGAGTGGTGGTGGTTGGAATAGGTAAACAATAGAAGTGCCCTCTTTTGCATGGACAACCTGGGGTTCCAGGATCTACACAAACGAAGGACTTTTTTGTACACTCAAGTATGGATAGTTTGTTGCCTCGTGCTGAGTGCCTGACACCAAATAGTCAGCTGGAGAATGTGTGGAACAATGAAGATGAATTTGTATATGAAATCAGTCACATTTGACATGCACTAATCAGTACATGTGGTGTTGTATGTAGCCTACTGAACATATTTGCATGTCCTCAGAAAAGATGCAGTCACAAAACTGTAAAAAATACTAATCCCCATGAGGAGGACATTATACTGATCATCTATTACCATGTAGAGAACACTATGATGATATGCCATTGACATTCTCTTCATATTCTTTTTCTTCTTTGGGATGCCCTCTTGCTCTGGCTGCCTGCTACTCATAGCTCTATCATGGGATCTAATCAGTAACCTACTTTAGCCACAGAAAAGATCATGAATAGCATTGTAACAGTAATTAGATGCCTGTTTGAAAAAAAACAGTTATGCATTGAGATTCACTGTCCTTTACACAGTAAAAGCTGTAAAAAACAGTCTCTTAGGCAAATAATATCTAGGCCCGAAGGACTAAAATAACTTCTGAAAGGAATGCCATGTATTATTCTGACTCCAGTGACATCTGTATTGCATGATCCAGTCAGCATATTTGTAACCCTGTGTGATATGAGAGAAAGGAATGTGTCATCAGTGTCTCCAGACAGTTATATAATAGATTCTACTCTCTAATTAGTCACAGAAGTACATTAATGCAGAACTATTTGGACATATTGGGACAAACAGGGTTCGACGCCGATTGTGATTGGATTTCTTATCATTACTCAAGAGTTAGGTTCTACTGAATAATTATAAAAATAATTACATAACCTCTTTTAGCTGACTGCACTCTGCACATTTTGTCTGCCATTTCTCTGCCATCATCTTGAACTGGTTTCAACTTTGAATATGTGATATCTTTAGAACCTGCCAAGGCAGGTCTCAACAATCCAACATAGATACATATCATTGAAGATTGTTTGATATGCGCTCACTGTTGACATTTCAATGGTCGTTGCCTTTGCCTTGTCAATGCAATGCCTCACCTGTTCATTGTTCTTCGTGTGCAGTTAGATGTAGCCAAGCCAATTTGCCAGGAGAAACCCTATATTGTTGGAATGCCCATTTTGGTTTTGTGTTGAAAGTTTCAAATAATCTGCCTGCCTGCCTTCCTTTGTTAACCAAGGGCCGTTGAACAGTTGATGACTTGGCTGCTAGGAAACATTTAATCTGAAAAGCCAACCTCCTTATTGTTTACTGGGACCTGATCACCATCAATGTGTGTTTGCTTCAGCATCCTGGAGGTGGATGCTATGGCCACTAATGTTTATTTTAGTTACTCCATTCTTTCATCTGAAACTCTGCTGTGTGTCTCTGTGGTCTGTGCTGACCTGTGACAACAGCGACTCAGTCATTAAATCAATAAATGCTTACTAAAGGGTGATGCAACCATTTTCAATAAATAAAGCAGAAGGCCCAAGTGTTGGTTTTGTTGCACAAGCCTCTGCTGTGTCAGGCCTGACAACACACCTTAGCTGCCCCGACCTCCAAAACTAATGCTCTTCACACACCAATGCATTGTGAGGCTGACTACTTCTATTCAAGGCCCGAGATTAGGCTATTTAAGAATGCTCGTCGAGTGGGTGACATGAATTAAAGTCACACAACCTGTCAAATAAAAACAAGTTATTGGGTGAGACCCACTGATTCACTAAATCAACTGTTTTAGTTATCCTGCAATGTTTTCTTTCTGCAGACACAAGAGTTGGAAAAGTCTTGTTGTGTCAAACCTCAAATTAAACTCTTGGCCCTCCACTTCAGTGCTATTTGTATTCATTCACATGTACAGTACGGACTATAAATTAAGATTCATGTGAGACCAGTACTGTTGAAGTTTTGACCACAAGGATTATTTTTTTTTACATTGGATATTCTTCCATCTCTCCACATTCCCTTTTGACAGTGTATACTGCCATACTGGGAAAAGTGCTGGTTTAGGAATGATTTATCTTTAATTATCTGTCAGCAAGAGTTGATCAATCTCCCCCTGTTATGGGATTAATTATTCTCCAATTCTCCCCAGGCACATTATTCTACATCCCCCTTCAAACACAGTCTCATGAGAGTAACTGGAGGAATATGCTGTAAGGGCCTGATTCTGACCCGAGTTAAGCGCACGTAAATGGAATGCAATTCCCTTTTTATCCACTCTTCTCTCTATGGTATTCTGACCTTGAATTTAAGAATAAGAATAGCATGCTGTTCGCCTGCTATTTGTTTGGGGTGGAAATTGAATAAATTAAGGTGTGGCGGAGGTGTGTCTACAGATATGCCGTATTCTGACCTTGACTTAATTCCCTAATAATTTCACCACTTTTACGCATGAGGAAACCACGAATAAGGTCTAGCAAAACTACTGGTTCCAACTGTAAAAAGCATCCGATAGAAATAACACCATTCTCTATGCACTGTGATATACAAATTGTTAAGAGCTATTGATAAGAGCTTGGTAAATTAGTAATCTGTTTGGATAAAATAATAGTGCATTTTATGTGACACTTGTTTTAGATCTATTTGACCTTATAATCACTGGAGACAAATGTGAAACCAATCATATGGCAGCAAACTGAAGCATGTCAACATAGCAACTTTTAGTAGAGTTTATGAAATGCTGTGCCATTATACAGAATTTAAATTGTACTGCCTTTTAACTTGCAGGAATGGGCACTCAAATGTCATGATTATAGGCTACCAGGACTTTTTTGGTCTCCTATTTTCTATCATGTTAAATATTAGCCACTATCAGTATCGACTGTCAGTTGGCTTAATAACCACACATATTCAACTGCCAATTTACTGTTCCCTTCAGTTGGTATAGCCTATGTAACGGGTGTGAAATGGCTAGCTAGTTAGCGGTGGTGCGCGCTAATAGCGTTTCAATCGGTTACGCCACTCGCTTTGAGACCTTGAAGTAGTGGTTCCCCTTGCTCTGCAAGGGCCGCGTCTTTTGTGGAGCGATGGGTAACGATGCTTCGTGGGTGACTGTTGTTGATGTGTGCAGAGGGTCCCTGGTTCGCGCCCGGGTCGGGGCGAGGGAACGGACTAAAGTTATACTGTTACACCTATATTATCATTCCATTTAATTACATTGTTTTGTTAACCTTCATTTATTTCCTCTGTAAACGCTGTCGTGGAGGATCATTAGTAAAAGTTGATCATGTAAAAAAAAAGAAAAAAAAAGGCAAGTAAGTTAATTAAATGGTTGTGGAGCGGAGCGCAGACCAAGCTGTAATAGTTTGAACCTTAAGCATGGCGCAATACTTGGCCATGTCTTCACACAGTTCCATAGTTAGTGCAGTGAATAGGCGAGGGTATAGCCTACTATTGTACACTATTCTCCCTATTATAATTCTATGTACACTAATCTTCCAACATTAACCTGGGTTGAAGAACTGAATGTGGCAATTGTCAGATTGAATCAATCCACCATTTTCTTTCTTTCTTGCGTAAAGGCTCTCCAAACCATTTTTTTATGATTTATAATGTAAATACTTTCCTAAACCTAAATAATCTACAAGATCAGAGTATTTTAAAACTACCAACTGAAACGGACGAATATGCATATGTAACCGATGTGAAATGGCTAGTTAGTTAGCGGGGTGCGAGCTCATAGCGTTTCGATCGGTGACGTCACTCGCTCTGAGACCTTGAAGTAGTTGTTCCCCTTGCCCTGCAAGGGCCGCGGCTTTTGTGGAGCGATGGGTAACGATGCTTCGAGGGTGGCTGTTGTCGATGTGTGCAGAGGGTCTCTAGTTCGAGGCGAGGAGAGGGACGGAAGCTATACTGTTACACATGTATGGTCTCTCAAGTCTGTCGACAAAATTTTAACTAAAAAGGTACACCGTATTTAAAGGGATGGCTTAAAATAAATGTACTGAAAACCTTATTGAATGAAAACTCCACTAGAAAATACTGTATGTTGGCCATTGAATGAAAACTCCACTAGAAAATACTGTATGTTGGCAAGTGGAAGGGATTTCAGCGGTTGAATGAAGTATATTCAGAGCGCGCAAGGTAGCCACACCTGTAGAGCGCATTACGTTACTGAATGAGGTAAGTCTGAATACCAGATACTGACAAGTGCGTAGGAAAGGCGTAAATTCCTAAATCGGAATCAACCCCTAAAAGCATCACAATTTCTATGGTCACAAACCATGACAGGTATGCACATGGAAATGTTAGGGGAAAAGGATATTGGACTGTTGGAGGAGAAACTTGACAACTGCTGATGACCAGGTGACACCTGGTTATTCAGAGTAACGTTACAGTGCTGCCATGTCTGTATCACACTTCCCCCCCCAAAATATGCATGCCATTTTGTGATAATGGTTACGACAAATTACATGGCATCCGTGTGAATTTATAGCTAAACTATTATTTATATTATGGCACCACGTATCATTTCACGCTACCTCGACTTATTCCATCATGACGTCAACACGCCCCTTATTTGACTGTAGTTAGCTGCAATCTTAGACAGATGCAGCCTATGATTGTTGAGTCCGGGCAAATGTTGCAGCCAAACTGCTTCAAATAGGGTGATTAGCCTAGCTAGCTAGCTAAATGACAACACTATTAATTCTAGAAGTAACGACTCTATTGCTTAATTCAGAAAGTAGACTTCACCTCCGCGTTACATCTATAGGCATTTGCTCGCTAACTAGCTAGCATGAGCTAGCTAGCCAACATGCATTGTTTCTGACATGCCACGATTCTGCTTACTTTACATCTGACAAATATCTAGCTACTGTAGCTAGATAATGATGGTTTACACTGACTCTACGCACACCCACTCACATACAAGCTGCTGCTAATCTGTTTATGTTATATGCTGTTGCTGACTGCAGAACAAAAATATAAACGCAACAGTCAAATGAAATAAATTCATTAGGTTCTAATCTTTGGATTTCACATGACTGGGAATACAGATATACATCTGTCAGATACCTTTAAAAAAAATGGGCCTCCGGATCTCATCACGGTATTTCTGTGCATTCGAATTGCCATTGATGAAATGCAATTGTGTTTGTTTTCCATAGCATATGCCTGCCTATACCATAACCCTACCGCCACCACGGGGCATTCTGTTCACAACGTTGACGTCAGAAAACCGCTTGCTCACACAACGCCATTCACGTGGTCAGCGGTTGTAAGGCGGGTTGGACATACTGCCAAATTCTCCAAAACGATGTTGGAGGCGGCTTATTCCACATTACATTCTCTGGCAACAGCTTTGGTAAACATTCCTGCAGTCAGCATGCCAATAGCAAGCTCTATAAAAACTTGAGACACCTATGGCTATGTGACAAAACTGAACATTTTAGAGTGGCCTTTTATTGTCCCCAGCACAAGATGCAGCTGTGTAATGATCATGCTGTTTAATCAGCTTCTTGATATGCCACACCTGTCAGGTGGATGGATTATCTTGGCAAAGGAGAAAGGCTCACTAACAGGGATGTAAACAAATTTGTGCCCAAACCTGTTGTATACGGCACATGTGACTAATTTGATTTGATTTGAATTTGAGACAAATAATGTTTTTGTGCGTATGGAACATTTCTGGGATCTTTTATTTCATCTCATGAAACATGGGACCAACACGTTACATGTTGCGTTTATATTTTTGGTTCAGTGTAGTATGTTAGCTAGCTAACCAACTAGGCAGTTATCAAAGACACTCAGTCAGTAACTTACAATACTTTTCTGACCAACTGGACATTACTTTAGCCAATCTCGGCCTACTCCTTCTTGCCTACTCCCGTCTATAGGTCTCCTACTAGGTTCAAAACAATATCAAATAAGCTCTGTGGCTGTAGTCCGGTGCTTCATTGTCAAAATAAACCACTCGCATACTGCTTTCTAGTGCAGCCAGGCAGTCAATGGCTCAATGTTCCAAAAGTATTCACCTGAATCTACGTCAAGCCTGGACAACATTCTATATCATATTGTTATGGTGTGTGTGCAGCCCAGAAGTATATTTAAGCAATAAGGTACGAGGGGGTGTGGTATATGGCCTATATACCACAGCAATGGGCTGTTCTTACCCCACGACACAACGCAGAGTGCCTGGATACAGCCCTATTGGCCATATACCACAAACCCCCAAGGTTCCTTATTGCTATTATAAACTGGTTACCAATGTAATTAGAACAGTAAAAATAAATGTTTTGTCATACCTGTGGTATACGGTCTGATATACCACAGCTGTCAGCCAATCAGCATTCAGGGCTCGACCCACCCAGTTTATATTTCCAATTTATATCTCCAATTTACAATGTTGGATGGAGAAAAAAAAAGTGACACATCAGATTCATACACTACTCATTATTGTTGTCGTTTTTTTAAGTGAAACACGGCCTTTACTAGACTCAGTAAGCATATCATTAGTCAAACACATAAGGCCTATTGGATTGATGCTATCCTCTCTTTTGAAGCCTCTCTAGTTTCTCTACTTCCCCACATGGATTTACCGAGATCCTCCTCTCTTTTTCTCTTCCCCTTTCTCTGTGCCAGTTTTCCAGCCACCAGTAAGAGCCTGTCCCAGATTCTGCTGACTAAAATGAACATTTGTCAGCTCCGGTCTGTTAATTTCTTTTTTTTTTAATTGTAAATAGCCACACCTGTTCCTGAAATCTGTCAGTCCAGTCAGTTTCACTATTTTATGCAGTACACAGTCAGTCTAGGACACTCTTCTCAAGATATCTCAGTCAACATTTGCACACTCTCTAATTCTGTCCCGGCCTGCAGACAGTGTGGTTGCAGTCACAGCCTGCTCTACTTATCTGCTGTCATTTGGGCGGCAGGACGTTATCCCGGTTTCCGAGGGTTTAACCGGGAGGGCCTACTCATTGCCTAGCGTTGCCAGGGCCGCTGAATCCTATCCTTAGTGACAGTTGGGCGGCTTTAATCTGAAGGTAATCTTAGCTCCGTGGGGTCACAGTCAGGAGCTAAACCAGCTAGTTTGCTGCTTGGCCTCTGGTCCTGTATCCAATCCCACACTGTCTCAATCTGATGGCTCACTATGCAGTGGGCCGTGGCTTAGTGTGGTATACGTGCCTGTAGCTTCCTGATCGGTCCTGTCCAACTTAACTATATATACTGTAGGTCGCACATACAACACACCCGCCCTTCTCTGATGCAGTGACACAGTTCAGGAGACAGGGGTCATACCTCAGATGAGCATTTAACACTGACTTTGTTGAAAATATGATTGTGAGAATATGACATAAATGGCACTGACTCACACCCAGTCCATTCTTTTAATTTACTGTACTGTTAAGCTTGCCAACTCAGACCGAGCTCATTCCAGGAAATGAAATAGGGCCTTCAACATTGTTTACAATTGAAAGAAAGTGTACCAAACGCAGCTGTTTCCAATTGTTTATAGGTATTTAGGTAGCTATTTATTTAATCTCCTAGAATAGTTTCAGTGCTTGCCAGGAGGTACAGGTTGGTTACAGAAGAGTTCAGGCCAAGCCAGGTGGGTTGGCAACCCTATGGATACGGTTGTTGTTGCCCTGAATACATTGTTTACTGGGGACACCCTGTGGATTTAAAGAGAAATGCAGTCTTTTCAGAGATTTCTTTAGATGTCCTTCAAAGAGTAAAATGCTCATTCAATAAATTAGGTGTTTTCACATTTGTTTGTCTTAATTGACTTTAAGTAGATATTTCAAGTATTTTATTATAGTAGTCATCTAATTTTAAGACCCAGCTCCTCACAGGTTACTTTTGACCTCCTTTCCCAAATCTGTTTTCCTCCCAGGTGAGCAGGTGGCAGTGTTCCGGGGCACAGAGGGCAAAGCCTACGTGGTGGATGCCTACTGCCCACACCTGGGGGCCAACCTGGCAGTGGGGGGGCGTGTGGTGGGGCAGAGCATAGAGTGCCCATTCCACGGCTGGCAGTTCCGGGGGGAAGACGGAAAGTGTGTGAGGATCCCCTATGCAGAGAAAGGTGAGAAGCCACGACCAACTCAATGTAATGTAATTTAACCATGTTTATAATGTATCCAGCTAAAATAATGTGGGATTTTACTTCTGTCAACTGCAGTCTTTCGTGACAGCCTGAAAATTAGTAGCTGATTTGATTCTGGGTGCCGAGATTGTAAACAGTGTAATGTTTTACATTTTAAAAACAGATTGATTTGTCATTTAGAGCAATATAATGATTTTGTTTATTTTCCCTCTGTGGATCGTTAGTGCCAGAGTTTGCTAAGGTGCGCTGCTGGCGCAGTATGGAGACCAATGGTCAGGTTCTGGTGTGGTTCCACTGTGACGGAGAGGAACCTGGCTGGACTGTACCAGAGCAGGGGGAGATCACACGAGGGGAATGGGTCTACCGGGGCCGCACAGAGCACTTCATCAACGCACACATAGAGGTCTGTTGTCTGTTGTAGATGTGTGTGTGTGTGATAAGAAAAAGTCTTACTTTTATACTGGTATATATTTTTTTTTACCATATGATAACTTTAGGTCAATGTGTTCTTTAGTAAATCCTGAAGACTTTGTTTTATAAAGAGAAAGTCAACTGTGCCTTTTCCTCTCTGTGACTGCCACCTGTAGGAGATCCCTGAGAATGCAGCAGATATTGCCCACCTGGCCCACTTGCACACACCAGGCATTGTGAGTGGGGTTGACCTGCGCTACACCAACAGCAAGACCTGGGAGTTTGTGAGGCACGACTGGAAGGTAAGGGCTTCCTGGCCATGTGACCTTACCACTCTGGGCCCTACTTATATATACGTTCAGAACTTCTTTAAATGGTTCCTCAATGGTGTGTCCCTACAAATACTTGATTGTGTGTGTGTGTGTGTGTGTGTGTGTGTGTGTGTGTGTGTGTGTGTGTGTGTGTGTGTGTGTGTGTGTGTGTGTGTGTGTGTGTGTGTGTGTGTGTGTGTGTGTGTGTGTGTGTGTGTGTGTGTGTTTTTTTTCCAGGTGCAATGGGAAGCTGAGTCTGAGCCCACTAAACACTGCTCCCAGATGCTGGTGAAACATGCCCTGACTGTGTTTGGTCGCCACTGGCCTCTGCTGGACATGGATGTAGTGGCTCGACAGGTACAGATAATCACAGACAGACTAGATAGTGTTTAGAAAATTGTGACCCTGAGGTGCTGAATTCAGTCATAAAACACAGCTGAAGTCATCATTGTCAACAAGTGTGTCGGCCAAGACCACCCAGTGCCAAGACTGCTCTTGCTTTTAGCCTCTCCGTCAGCTTAGATATATATCACCATCTCAAAGGAATAAACTGACCATTCAGACAGCTTTGTCACCTCTTGTTTTCGCTTCACTGTGCTTTTGGATTTGTGTATACATGGCTGCTTCCAAACGAGCTGCCTCAGTCACTATGGTGACGTTGAACAAGACCTTTGGCTGTGTGGAGACGACCTATAACTCTGTCTTAGGTCAACTGCTGTTGGACAGTGTGGTGCCTGGCTGCTGTAGAGGCAGAACATAGAATAGTATCAAAACTCTCATCATAGAAAGCAATTAACATTCACCTTAGTATTGTATCAATAACAGTGTTTCAGTCTGATGTGTCCAGCACCATAAATCAACTACGTTTTTTATGAATGGTCCATTTAGCTCTGTCCAGAATTGTGTCTACACTATGTTTAGTACATGGACATGATGTGTATGTGTCAGTAATATATGTCTGTGTGTTCCAGGTTGGTCCAGGGGTGGTGTTCCTGCTGTTCGACCACAGTTTCCTGGGTCGGGGTGTGATCATGCACTGTGTGACGCCCGTGGAGCCTCTATTGCAGTGTGTGTCCCACACCATCTTCTACCAGAGCAACATCCCCCCACTGGTGCCCAAGTTCATCCTGAGGGCAGAGTGCATCCAGGTACCATGTATCCCCACCATGTTGCCCATATTACTCCTGCCCTCAGACTCGTACACACGTTTTAACACACAGGAACTGTACTGTACAGCCAATGATCAAACTGTTCTCAATGTGGTACATCATATTCCAAACCATGAATATCATGCATGTCAATTCATACAGATTATTTGTATCCTTAATAATATTCAATTCATCATAATCTGGTGAATATACAGGATGGTAGAATACATGGTAGACTTTGAAATTTGACTTTGAAAAAGTCACTAATTAGCAGTTTTTTTTTTTTTTATGTGAACATTCTTGTCAGATTGATTTATTTCAGGTTTTGATATAACTGACCCCTTGTTGTTCTGACTGTTTGTGTCCCAGTTTGAGCGGGACGTGATGATCTGGAACAATAAGAAGTACATCTCTAAGCCCCTGCTGGTGAAGGAGGACTCTGCCATCCAGAAACACAGGCGGTGGTTCAGTCAGTTTTACAGTGATAACAGCCCTCGCCTGCGCTACCAGCACAACACACTGGACTTCTGACCTCTCACACACTGAAAGAAGCACAGGAAAGCCAAAAGGAGGTACTGGTCCAAAAACACGTTCAATGTCCAAAAGGTATTCAAATATAAAAGAGAAGAGGACACCCTTGGACTCTGAATGGGGATAAATTTAACACCAGAAAATTGTTAGTCTTTTGTAGCAGCCATAGTGTCAATGCAGTCAGCTCTTTCATGGTTAATGGATTGTGGGGTCTTGTGATGCAAACCAGCTGTAGTAAAAGCAGTATTTGTTATTGTTTTGATAACTGAGCTGCAACCAAGTGCCCAAAGGGACTTTTATTCTACCAAAGCCCCGAAGTCGTGCTGCACATTTTCACTGAATTGGACTTCCGTAGCAAGAAACAATGTTGCTGGGAGGATTCAAAGCAAAGAAACTGAATGCCCTCACATCTCCCTTTAGAGTTGTACAGGTGTAAAAAGAGACCAGACTATCTTTGGCCAAATGAACACTCCTGTGGGAACTTGGTGAGATTCGCTCTGACCTCGTTTAAGTGCCAAGCTATAGCTACTCTGTGATCCTATAGGATTGATGGGACCTGAGGACTGCTCCCTTTTCACAATCCAGTTTATCCACATCTCAATCTTACTGGATTCAGCCCATATTCCTGTGAAGACCCAGCAGAACCAACCAATATGAATAGATATGCCAGAATTGCCTAGCTTTATTGTAGCTGATAGTAAGAGTCTATACTGTGTGAATGAACAGGAATGTATTGGAAACCGGTGTGCTGTCTGTACATTGTTACATGATTCCAGCAGGCTTCAGTTTGATCTCTGTACCTCCTGGCATTATAGACCTGTGACTACCATACAAAATAGGTCAGTGTAAAAAACATAACTCGCTATAACTTAAAAGATGACATTTCTTTTCAGCCTAAGCTCTCAAGGAAACTCCAAATCAGGCAATCAAGACTTGTGAAGACATCACTGTGTTCCAAAATGAGTGCTTAAAGCATTAATGTTTAATGAAAGCTGGCACCCAGCCCCAGCTTCAGGCCCTTTCAGGAGTGTTTGTGTCCCCTGGAAAATATCTTAAAGCTCAGTTTCTGATTGACCCTGCCAACTGATAGTGGTTCTCTCACATTAACCCTGAATAGATTATGCAGTTCCTTTGTACTATGCACCAGTATGATGACAGTATTGGAATGTTGGTACCAGGTAGTTACCAAAATGCTGAATTTGAATAGTTTGAAATAAGTATTAGAAAGTATCAAAACCAGGTGGAAACAGTAAAATGAAGTACTACCGCACACTGTGTAGACATGAGGATAACAATTATAGTCAAAGGTCATTACTCAAGACAGTATGCAGAATATATTTACATGTGGATCGCTTATTGACAAAGCCATTTTGACAAAGTATTTAGCAGAGATGTCCTATAAGAAACTCAGTGTTGTTGTTTGTAGCTTGTTCTTTCTCTATTACATAGCTGTGAGTCCCGTTTGTGATGAGGAAGGGCGGGGTTATCCAAGGAGTTTCATGGCTTCATACCGCAGTTGTGCACTATATATGCACTCAAATGTAGCAAATATCATGTGGCAAAATTGTTTGATTGAGTTGCTTCGCGCCAGACTTAAAACATGCTCCCTAATGAGAAAAGCTGTGAGAGTGCTAACATGGTGTTACTGTGCTAATGATACAGTACATTATTACCATATTAGTGCTTTGTGACTGTGCAGGTCTATACAGACCATTGGTATGTACTTGCATTATATGATGCTGTGTTACTGGCTGTACTCTGAGATTGCTCCAAAGAGCCAGATTCTGTCTGCACTCTGTGACAACAATGATGCCGTTAGGTTGTACCAAATACTGTACATGTCTGTCTGCTCTGATGGAAGTGTGAGCATAATGACCCGTGAATAAGTGTACTGATGAAGCTGAATGTGCTTTGTGACTGCATTGAAGTTCTGGGTCAGGGGTCAGGGTTAGTGTGACTGTTCTAACTGATCCCAGTTGGCCCTTTATGGCCAATACTCACAGTTACCCCAAAGTGGGGAGGTTGGTTTAGAAAAATGATTAGCAAAGGTAGAATAGCACAATAATATGTGTTTAACCCACCTTTGTTCATATGACACAGCAGATTGGAAATATTATTTTTGTAAATGCATTGTCTAGAAATGCAGCATTTATGTAAATCAGCAGAATAAACATACTCAAATCATTGTGTTTGCTCTTGCATTACTGCAGTTGTAGACAAACTCTTCCAAAGCAAGCTTTAATGTGTTGAACTGAGTGGAATGCTCAGTGTACTGCTTGGCCACTAGCACTTCTGGACACTTGGGCTTATCACTGTGAAAGTGCTTATCGAGGTTGGTTTCACTGACGGAGAGGCTAGCATTACGTCAACACTACTGCCTACTTTCACATTGAGTCAAGCTGTGTCCAGGTAGAGTTTTGTGACGGAACTTTCTTAGCTAAATGATCTGGGTTGTACATGCCACTGGAATTCTGCTCAGCCTAATCTGAAACTTGACACAGAATACTGTTTAGTTTTATCTAACAAATTATGGATGGAATAGCGGGTGACCTTGAAACGGGGCAAGCAGGGAACGACGTGACACATGAGGAAATTATTTGTTCTGTTGTTGGAGCAAGGTGTCCTGCAGTGTTAAGTATTGTTGAGGAAACCAAGGAGGTAGAGAAGGAGAGGGACCAGGGAGAGGATGGCTCAGTGAAAAAGCCCCTTCTTCTACAACCGCATGTCCTGGGAGAGGTCAAGCAAATTCACAGACCAGTCACCCAAACAGGGCCAGCGGATGGGGCTGACCAAAATACATCTGTTCAACAAGAGCTCCATTCTGACAACACAGAGCAGCCTCAAAGGAAAGGGACAAGTGTCGGGAGTCAAAGAAATAGTGACAACCTAGGGGACAATGAGTGCCCCATCTGCAGTGAACTGTACGACTCTCAGGGAGACCATCGGATGGCATTGTTGAACTGTGACCACACGTTGTGCCATTGCTGTCTGGCTACCATCCTTAAGCGTGCAGCAGACCCTAGCCGGGTGCAGTGCCCCTTATGTCGACAGAAAACTCCTCTCCTTCACTGGGAGATCCAGAGGATGCAGGAGGATATGATGTACCACCAGGTCAGTAGCTCTGAACGTGTACTTATCATCACAGACACTCTGCCTGAGACCATTCCAGCCCCACGACTCTGCTTCGCCATGGAACAGAGGCTGCAGACTCGCATGGAGTCAATATTGCTGTGTGGATGCTGCCTGTACCCTCCTTGTCTGATGCAGATGATGAGGCAGATGCAACAACACTGTCGATGCTGCTACCTGATATTCCTGGTGCTTCTCTTCCTGATGGAGATGAGCTGTCTGCTGGTTGTCTTCCTTCCTGTTTTTGTGCTAGTGTTGTTATTCACTCTAGTGAAGTAGATAGTTGGTTAATCTATACACATTCATCTCCTTTAACATCCATTGTATTTCATTATTTATAACAGTGTTGTCTGTCTTACCAATGGGCCTTTAGTTTTACAATCATCAATGAACCATGTGTTTCTCTCAAATTTCTCAATAAAGGAGGAATCCTCCATGGACCTTGGCATAATATTGGGATTGAGTGATTTTACATAAAGGATACAAATTAACTGTGGTACACACTTCTTGGAAACATGGTGAAACTGCCTCCATCTAAGGATGAACAAGGTCAGAGTGGCTTAAAAATAGCCTGAAATATTTCAGTGCATCTCTTGTAGTGTCTGGGCCTTCTGTTTTCCCTCTGGCCTACTTTAGCAATTTGGATATCTTCTACTGTGTGTTCCTCCTGTTTATTCCTAGCCACTGTAGTCCAGCTTGTTGTATTTTCATGATATGTACTAGTACGTTTTCAATAAGACTGAGTTAGTAAGAAATCCTGGTTTTAGATGCTTGATTGTTCTGACATGTAAATTGCCTCAATTACACTACATGTCACCTTTTGATTTTTGATTTTTTTAGTTCAACCCCGCACCAAACAATCATTAAGTAAGCCACCTCTTTTCCATTAAAGTATACATCTACTAAATGAATGTTCTCTGACAAACAGAACAGGAATACTGCCGCTGGCCATTGGGGCAGGGCCAAAGAAAACAACGGAGAGCTGCTCATCAGTAATTTATGCAGGAAACACATCAGACATGCATCTTCAGAAGGCACGCTTAGGCAACCCGCTTTTATGAATTACAGTACTCTATTTATGCTAACATATTGACAGCAGAAGAATGCTTTACTCCCACCTCTCAATCAACTAATGTGGCTAAACGGTCACAGAACTTGATGAACACACACACATGTAGATGAACTTAGCAATGCAAAGGGACGCTGGTGCAATACTTTTCAGAATGCTCTCTTAAAGGTATACTGTTCATTATTGGTTCCCCACCTGAAAGGAGTACCTGTGTTTTGCTACTACTGATTCACATTGCAACATGTAACTAAAGGTTATGGCTGGCATACAAATAGAGTGCTGCCAGGCTATGTGTTAGTGTGTAGGAGGGAAGTATGTGTGTGAGAGAGAGAGAGAGACCTTCCACTGTGTAGGTGGTATGTGTATGTATGTACTTGTCTCTGTGTGGGTGGATGATCGTGTGTGTGCATGTGAGAACTCTAGAGAGTGTGTGTGTGTCTCATTGGAGTGGAATGAGACTCTTGAGTCTATTTGCTTGTATACGTCTGTTCTCCGCCAGTGCACATCGTTATATAACGGCTGCATTGCAGGCTGGCCCTGCTGTATTGATATGTGAGTGGTGGGTGGGTGGAGGGAGGGAGGGAGGGGAGACACTAAGGGCTACTACAGGAATCCAGCAAACAAGAGTCCTTGTTGCTGTTGGCCTTCCCTCTGAGTGGCTCTCATTAGGCAGCGTTTAACACACACCCACAGTGCCACAGTCTAACAGCTATCCCAGAGCCACAGCCATGGATAGTCATACTGTATATCTATATGGCTCTGAGCTATCTGAAAACCAGTCGGGCTGTTAAATTGTTCTATTCTTGACACCCGTGTTATGAAAGGTTACTTTATATGACGGTGATATGACAGTGATGTAGTTGACAGTTGATGTAGTTGACAGTGATGTAGTTATTTAAACCAATCGAGAAGCCTGAGGCAGGGGTAATGTCCCTCCCCCTTTAAGATGTTGTCATTGCTCTAAATACAATTTCATAATTAATAAATCTATTGAATACATCTATACTAATAGTTTTGTTTCCATTCCTGCGGAGACCACACACTTCATAAGAGGGCGATGTGTTTCCTATGCCTAATTATGATACAGTGCATTCGGAAAGTATTCAGCTCCCCATCCATCCTCCCCATCCATCCGGCCCACTGACTTTTTCCACATTTTGTTACTTTACATCCTTATTCTAAAATGTATTAAATGAAAATTTTTCCTCATGAATCTACACAAAATACCTCATAATGGCAAAGCGAAAACAGTAATAAAAAAAACAGTAAAAACAGTAAAAATAAAAAACAGAAATACCTTATTTACATAGGTATTCAGACCCTTTGCTATGAGACTCGAAGTTGAGCTCAGGTGAAACCTGTTTCCGTTGATCATCCTTGAGATGTTTCTTCAACTTGATTCGAGTCCACCTGTGGTAAAGTCAATTGATTGGACATGATCTGGAAAGGCACACACCTGCCTATTTAAGGTCACACAGTTGATAGTGCATGTCAGAGCAAAAACAAAGCCATGAGGTCGAAGGAATTGTCCGTAAAGAGCTCGGAAACAGGATTTTTTTGAGGCACAGATCTGGGGAAGGGTACCAAAACATTTCTGCAGCATTGAAGGTCCCCAAGAATACAGTGGCCTCCATCATTCTTAAATGGAAGAAGTTTGGAATCACCAATACTCTTCCTAGAGCTGGCCGCCTGTCCAAACTGAGCAATCAGGGGTGAAGGGCCTTGGTAGGGAGGTGACCAAGAACCCGATGGTCACTCTGAAAGAGCTCCAGAGTTCCTCTGCGGAGATGGGAGAACCTTCCAGAAGGACAACCATCTCTGCAGCACTCTGCCAATCAGGCCTTTATGGTAGAGTGGCCAGACGGAAGCCACTCCTCAGTAAAAGGCACATGATAACCCACTTGGAGTTTGCCAAAAGGCACCTAAAGACTCTCAGACAATGAGAAACAAAATTCTCTGGTCTGATAAAACCAAGATTGAACTCTTTGGCCTGAATGCCAAGTGTCATGTCTGGAGGAAACCTAGCACCATCCCTACGGTGAAGCATGGTGGTGGCAGCATCATGCTGTGGGATTTTTTTTCAGCGACAGTTACTGGGAGACTAGTCATGATCGAGGGAAAGATGAACGGAGCAAAGTACAGAGACATCTTTAATGAAAATCTGCTCCCTAGCCCTCAGGACCTCAGACTGTGGCAAAGAGAATCCTTCCAACAGGACAACAACCCTAAGCACACAGCCAAGACAACGCAGGAGTGGCTTCGTCTCTGAATGTCCTTGAGTGGCCCAGCCAGAGCCCGGACTTAAACGCCATCGAACATCTCTGGATAGACCTGAAAATAGCTGTGCAGCAAAGCTCCCCATCCATCCTGACAGAGCTTGAGAGGATCTGCAGAGAAGAATGAGAGAAACTCCCCAAATACAGGTGTGTCATACTTGTAGCATCATACCCAAGAAGACTCGAGGCAGTAATCGCTGCCAAAGGTGCTTCAACAAAGTACTGAGTAAAGGGTCTGAATACTTATGTTAATGTGATATTTACATTTTTTTTATTTTAGAAATGAGCAAAAATTCAAAAAAAATTGTTTTTGCTTTGTCATTATGGGGTATTGTGTGTAGATTGATGAGGGAAAAAAACAATTTAATAGAATAAGGCTGTGACCTAACAAAATGTGGAAAAAGTCAAGGAGTTTGAATACTTTCCGAAGGCACTGTATATCATCTCTAGCCTATTTGTGTGCCTCTCATAGAGGGCCATCTCTGCGTTCGTAATGTATAATTCAGTAGACAGATCAATTGTGACCTCATTTCCAAAATGTCTCTTTCATTTGAAAATATATGTGCACATGCCATTTACATTTGCTAAACACACAACAGGGCTCACAGATTATTTCCTGCTAAATGAAAATGAATTGACTGTTTATTAAAGGAGATTAAACAAATTAGATTTAACCACTAATCATCTGGTTTATAAACAGCCCATCCCTTTTACAACCCTGGTTGACCTTATAGGCTAGTTAACCCAGAAACATCAGATTTGACTGAGAAACATATGGGGTTTAATGTGGGCAGAAATAGGATAGGCTATTGGCAGGCCTACATTCCAATTGCAATGGCATTTTGTCTAAATGAACCTAGGCTAGGCTGCTATGCTTTATCAGTTTTCCAGTGTGATGTGCATAAAAGTAATAGCTGTGCCATAATGTCTTTTATGTTCAATAAATGTGTTAGGTAATATGAATTTTCTGAAATGTAACACTGTGGAGAGAGAGGCTTGTTTCCTAGGTTACCAGGATGGTTGAAAATGTGCTTACCAAGACGGATATTCTTGTGCCTCACATGGTTACTTGGACACTTGGTTCCCTCTCTCCATTCAGACCTTTCAAATGACATTACCCGACCCCACAATCGGACAAAACATCTAGCAAGTATACACATCTGTCAATACAAATGAGATAAAACGACACATTCATGTCACACTTTAGGAATTAGTCTAAATAAAATAGTTTATTAGACACAAATTTTAGATACAACTCAAGAAATTATTCTGGCATTTTTATCTATATATATCCCCATGTCAGGGGCTTGCAGTAGACAAGCGTCATAAAAGTACTGTGGTTATGTTGGAGCGTTGGAGGTTTGCAAGATTTACGAGGTTGAAATATGGATAACATGGCTACATAATTGATTAGATGTTTGGATGTAAAGAGGTGGAGTTGTAACCTAAAATGGGTGGTCCTGGTCCACCTGGGTATGTAGAATTATGTTGATTTACAGTGTGAGCCAGTTTAACTGAGACGGCGACCCATTTCAGCGTAATGAGCATGCAGGCTCGGGTCCATCTGCTCCGTGCGCTGTAGCAATGCCGTTGGAGAAAAAAATCACACATTGGAATCGTCTGGATCACTGGATTATTGAGGTGTCAATTTTCATTGATACCTCAATTATTTTTGTTCTGACACACAAATGTTTTTTTGATTGTCATTGATCCCCTATTCATAATCTAAGATGCGTGTCCTATAATGAATAACATAATTGATGAGATGTTGAAAACAAGATACATTTATGTTCTGTGATTACCTTAATTTATTTTATTTACTTTTCATTCTAGCAGCATAAGGTCAACGCAAAATCAAAAGGTAGACTGCGGAAGCGCGCACCACTGCGCGGGCACAGCTGTCAGCACCAAGGACAGCCGCAGCCCCAAGCGTCGCATCAGTCTAATAATCACTTCACAGCAAAGCCCCGCACAGAGCCCACGGAGGACCGGGAGAGCGATACACTGCACTTAAAGGAAAACGCATACACCGCAAAATATGCTCTGACTCGTTTCTATCGACATTGGAAAAAAGAAAATGGTGGAAATTGACAAAGAAAATCAAAATGTTTGAAGAAAGGCTGCTGACAATTACGAAAATAATCCAACAGCGGTTGAGGTCCTGACCATGAACATTCCTCCGCATTTCCCATAAATCAGCTGTCCAGATTTTCCCCACTGTCCAGGGGGACGGTGGTTCCAGTCTTTTTAACCGGGTGAACCGTGCAGTCCAGAAGCCGGGCAAGCCGACCCGCCAACACGAGGGAGAGACGCAACCGGGGTCCTCTGTGCGGTTTGATCGTTCACACGATGCGTCTGTTTCTGCTGGCGGTGTTCCTCTCGTGCTCCTGTGCGCGAGGCGGCTGCGAGCCGAAGATAGTGAACATCGGAGCAGTCCTGAGTCAGAAGAGGTACGAGCAAGTCTTTAAGGATGCGGTGACCCAGGCGAATCAGATCTACGGGAGAGATAAATTCAAGTTGACCGCCATCTCCGTAACGCACAAACCCAACGCTATCCAGATGGCTCTCTCCGTCTGCGAGGACCTCATCTCTAACCAGGTATCTCAGGAGGGATCCGTTGTCCCTGCATGTCCCTGCATGGGAGTTAAATGATTATTTGCCTAATTAGATGAGTCATTTAGCCAGGACATTTAGCCATCTATTCATTGGTGCAAAATGTCCATCATATCAATCAGAACCATTTATAAGGCTAAAATGATTATGAAGCCTACTATATTTAAGCTGTGCAAATTAGTATGAGGCCTATGCCCACTATTTGGAGGGGAATTAATCGTCCTATTTAGTGTGATGCTGCATCATCCTGTGTCTGTTTCAAGTGAACTGGCTGACGTGAGTAATAGGGCAGATGAGGTCGATATATTGTGATCAGTGACCACTTCATTTGCAATAAACAGACAATGCCATCTGTCTAGACTGTAACCTCAATGCCTGCCTGTGAAACACTGTGCCAGTGCCACCTGCTTCTATTGCATATTTCAAGCAGATTGAGCTGACTGCATTTGATATATTTTCCTAAACGAAACTGTTTATTTGCAACAAAAAAAAACGTGTAATTTGTTACACCATTTTTATAATCAATACCGCAATGTCGTTACTCTCACAATATCTCTTAGAGCCTAGCCCTTTAGGCTATGATAACAATACTATGAAACTGCGTCCTTTTCAGAGATCCGTCACCTCTGGTAATACCATCGAGCTTCCGAAAGAAAATGGAAGCTGAATTGAAATTGTATGTCAGATATGCATATGACGTTGTTACATAAACAGTAGACTATGTAATGAGTAACTACCAAACCTGAACTTGTGGCCTAACATGAAAAGTAAATGGCCTGAAAATGGTCTGTTGGAAGTGGCCAAATCTCTATCCCCATATCTGTATCTTATTAGTCAGACAAAGCAATGTATTCAAGGTTTAATATAACCTATTCAATCAGATACGCTTTAATGACATCAGCATAGCAGTTGTTTTGGCAGTGTTAAGAGGTGGAATTGCATTGTCAAATCCACAAGCAGCTCCTGGCATTACACCTAAAGCAATCTAGAAGAAAAAGAAACGCACACCCATTTAGGCGAGGTGCTGGCTAGCGGAGTAGAAAACTTCAAAATAAAGGAGAGCCGCACACTAGGAGCTCAGATGCAAAAATGTAATATCCAACGTTTCGACAGCCAAGCTGTCTTCATCAGGGTATAATTACACCTAAAGCAGACATTGCCATTGGCTGCACGAAGTTGCATTAACAGAAATCCCATGCAGTCTTGTTTACATGTTCGAACACTGGATTACACTGATTATGATGATAGAAGTTCTCCAAATATAGTTTAATGATTTTTAAATTTGAGCGTAATTATTTCTATATTGCCTACACTTTCTCATTCTGAACTTCTAACATGAGTGGGGCGGGTGTGGCTTCAGACAATGATTGCAAGAGCAGCTGTTCACCATTTTGACAGCTATGGGGGTGTCTGCTATTGCCGATTAACGCTTGATGTGATTGAATCCAGGTCTAAATCTCATCCAAAAGTTATTATTTTATGATATCAGTTAGAAATGGAAAATCTACTTAGCTTTTAGCTAAAAGCTAAGGGCCAAAAACACAGATTTGTGGGGGATGAGAGGCCAACTCCACTTCAGTGTGCACAGCTGCAAATCCACTGAAATGAACTAACTAACCAAGAGTGAAATCAGTGACTCATCATTAAAGGTATACTGCGAGATTCTGGCATTTAGGCCCTTGTTCAATTTACCCAGAGTCAGAAGGACTCGTGGATAATTAGCAGTACTTTCACGAGCTAATGCTAGGTTAAACTACAGCTAATTAAAAAAAAAAATATGTTTTCACGAGTTCATCTGACAACAAGGGATTAAATGCCAGAATCTTGCAAGTATCCCTTTAACAATGACATTTTTTAAAACTGTTTTTATATTCACTGCTGACATTGCCGCATGCGTAACGTCCCACTGCATCAAAGCATTTGGGGGGTAGCAGTTGTGGTGCATGTCTCGCTGGTCTGACGTTATGTCACCCGTCTTATTGGGGGGTTAGCGTTTAGTTTGTATTATGTCAAATTATGATTTGATCACTTGAAATTTGTAGTTTTAACTGTTTGGTTCATGTTCATTGCTAGATCAATAACTAATGCAGACTGATGTTGTATTGGTTAGACACACGAGTGTATGGTATGCAATTGTTTTTGCCTCTAGACTGGAAAGAATAACTGGCTTTTTCACTTCGAGTGTGATTCTTCTTTAGGTCATTATAGCTATTGCTCAGGACATGTGAATACAACTATTGCAATTTAATCCTAACAATGAAAACAACATTCATAAGTTATGTATTGTGATGTTATCCCTTTGAGAGTTGTTCCAACACTGAAACACATTACTAAAATCCTGGTCCATCACATTCACATGAAGCGTTACGTTGCTTTGGAAAGCAGCAATATCATGTAGTGAAGAGAGCTGAGGTGTGAACCACCCCTCCCCCATCCCTCTTTCAAATTCTCACACTCTCTTTCACACGCAGACACACACAGACCGTGTCCCTGGTCCTCTTCATTGTAATGGTTGTAATTGATAGAAATGGTTACGTTACAAACATATCTCCCTTCGTTCCACGACATCTGAGTTCCATTCATCATCACAGAGGGCTGCAGGGAGGAGGAAGCTGTCAGTATTCTACATGTCAAATGCAAGTAACAGTGTCTGGTAACTGCATAGATGGAGATCTAACCATGTGAGAGACTCAATGAGAGGGTCTATGACAGGTGGTAGATGCCTGGAAGCGCTCTCTGGATGGAAGACCTCATTTGAAGCCCAACCATACGGGCTGCACGCACTAAACCATCATGCCTGCATGTTTTTTTCCCGCTTCAGTTGGATCAATGTTCCATTTCTCAAGAATCCTATTCATCTAAGAATTGATATACAGTTGCGCAGTAAAAAGCTGTTAGTAGAGTGCCATTCAGCTTTGAACCAAATAAATATCTATCTACTAAGCAGTCATATTGCTAAATGAGGATGGTTTAAGAGGAGAAAGCTGATGTGACATTTCCATGTCGCAGTGATGAATCAATATTCCATACACTTTTTTATCCTTTCAACTCTCTGTACAGGAAGTGTGGTTATCTGTCATTCCCATGCTTGTGTCTGCAGGTGTATGCCATCCTGGTGAGTCATCCTCCCCAGTCCAATGACCACCTCACCCCCACGCCTGTGTCCTACACCGCAGGCTTCTACCGCATCCCTGTGGTGGGCCTCACCACACGCATGTCCATCTACTCCGACAAGGTGAGAAATTAAAGGTAGGGAGTGAGAAGAGAGAGGGGAAGAAACGAGAGATGGGATAGAAAGAGAGAGAGTGAGAAGGGGAGAGAGAGAGAGAGAAGTGGGAGGGGGAAATTATGGAGAGGTCCCTGGGAATTGAAACTGATAAGAGAGACAAATTCTACTCCACTACTTGGCTAGCTGCCAAAATAGCTAATGTAAGACCTTATGAATATGTTAGAAATGTCACCAAAACTGTGGATGACTAGCAAGTAACTTCCTCTCACTCATTCTTCTTCATTTTCTTTCTCTTCAGAGTATCCACTTGTCCTTTCTGCGGACTGTCCCCCCGTACTCCCACCAGGCTCACGTGTGGTTCGACATGATGCGAGAGTTTCGATGGAACCACATCATCCTGATTGTCAGCGATGATCACGAGGGGCGGGCCGCGCAGAAGAGACTGGAGACCCTACTGGAGGAGAGGGAAACAAAGGTGAGATGCTCGGGCTCGCAGGACCCCTAGTGTGTGTGACCGTGCGTGTGTGTGTAGTCTTTGTTTAACTCTCAAAGGTCTTCTATGTACTATATGTAACTGTTTTCCTTTATTTTGTGTGAACACATCTCTCACTGACCATTGTGTAAACATTGGCTAACATCAATATGCTAGAGACATCTACAGCGTCTAATGTGGTCTGATCTGAGTACATCTTTTACTCATCTCATGTTGCTTTTCACCATAGTCAAATTCTCCTGTGTCAATCCACAACGGGAGCCAAATAGCACACTTTAACCTGGGGCTTTGCAAAACATCAATGACTTCCAAACATAATGATGGTCCACAGATCCTTCATGTATATTTGTGTTGTGATATTATGTGTGTAAGGAAAGGAGCTAATCTACCCAGTGTTATGCTCACTTGGAGGCTTGTAAAGTGATGGATGGTTGACATGCAGTATATCAGATTGTCCTGAGACATTGTCTGAAAGACATATCTTTGGTTTTACTACATGTACATGCTTTAGCAGACACTTACAGGAGAAATGTATAGGCGCAACGTACAGGAGCAACTAAGGTTAACTGCTCAAGGGCACATCAACATATTTTTCACCTAGTCGGCTCAGGGATTCAAACCAGAACCATTAGTTTTGCCGGCCGGCAAGGTCCTTGTCCTTGTCAGATAATGGACTGTGAGAACATGCAAGTGAAATGACACATATAAATGTTGTAACCATGAGCATAATTTTTCACACAAGGCTGTGTTACTTGGAATGTAGCTAGCTCATTAATAAATGTGCTGATCCACCTAAAGCCTAAAACAGACCGGTGATCATGTTCCCTAAAGGAAAAGAGAAGGAACAATTAACACATCGTTGAACATACATTTAGTATGTTTCACCTCAAGATGTAGTTAAGGCTTTTTGTAATGCTTGTTCTCTTCAGGGACTCCTTCCTGTAATTGTGTGACGCAGTGAAATGAGTCCTGATTTGAAGAGTAATTTAATCAGAGGCTGATGAAATGGTTCATTTGACACATGCTCATGATAATCCACACCGAAGGGAGATGGGACATTTTAAACACATTGTGGTTAATCAGTTACTCACACATGATCAAGATTGATTAGGAGTTACTAAGTATAGTTTATGTCGATAAATCATCTTGTTATTAAGGATTATGACTTAATTGGATCGTATGTATGACTTTACCCGTGGAGTGGTATTGTCTATGGAAAGACCTACATTACTGTAGATGAAAGAATAGTTGGTTAACTGATAGCTACTTGTTCCTTCCTTCCTGGAATCCATCTTGTCCGCCCTTGACTATCTCTCTCTCTCTTATATACTGCCATAAGCAGAGATTGGATAGATTTACAGTTACCAGATTGAAGGAATCTATCAATGTCACAGAAACCTTGATATGGTAGACTGTGGGACCTTGATATCTGTGGGAACACAGATACTTCATCTGTGTTCCCACAGTTAAAAGCTTGGACTGTGATTTTATCAGTGGTTGTAAGAAATTACTCAGCTAGCCAGGTTGGCAGAATGTTTGTCACATTTGGGGAGTTTGTGTCATTTCCTCCTTAATGAGAAATATTCTAGTTATTCACATTTAATATTCTGTATCGTGCAGATTATTCACACTGTATTTTCAGATTTATATGCTGTGCTGCTGTGACAAGCCACAGGGACAATTTGATGGGGTTCTCTAGCACAGCCGGTAGAGAGACTCTTCTAGCTGTAATGGATTCAGTTAGAATACTAACATTAGTGACACAACATACAATATCATACTAGACTGAATAAGAAAAAATAGGGCAGCCAGAGAGGAACTCCTTGGTGAAAACAATGGCAGTCATTTAGACAGTTCTTTTTTTGCCAAGGCATTATAATGCCACACAGAGATAGTTGCAAGATGGTGGAGGGCTAGAGAAAAATCTATTTGGGTTTAACATTTAAGTCATTTAGCAGACACGCTTATCCAGAGCCACTTACCTGATCAATTAGGCATAAGTGCCTTGCTCAAGGGCACACACAGAGTTTTCACCAAGTCGGCACAGGGATTCAAACCAGCAACCCTTTGGTTACTGGCCCAACACTCTTAACCGCTAGGCTACCTACAAGATGAATTGATTTATATTCTAAATAAGGACCGTAGTCCCAGTTTGATTAATGCTTGTTTTGCAATGTCATGATTCATGAGTGTGCACCGACCTTGACACACTTTAAGACATTATCATGCAACATTTGGAAAGGGGAGCAGTGTTTTACAGAGCAGCGCTTACCACAACAACCTCAGATTACATTTGAGGCAGAACGGTTCTTTATTCCTTTCAAAGAAGTGTGAATACAATGGAGGAAAATGGGATTTACTTCAGATTTGCTTGTCAGGCAGATTAATGAACCAATGCGTCAGAGTCACTGTAGCATTTGGGTAGCGGAGGACGTAGACCCAGAGCGCTCTGCCTCCCAACGGTCTGAGCTGAGAGTTCAAGCATCAGGGGAGGCAGGTCTATCAAGCAGAAGATGCTATGTTTCACTGCAAAATGGCTCCCTAAGGCAAAGAGACTGCCTTGCGACTCCTTTCACAATATACAGGAGCAGAGTGGATTTCAAAATGGAAAGAACCTTAGGGGAATTAGTTTGCAGAATCAGACTTTTTACGTGTTGGGATTGCTTTGATCTGGAACTTATGTCAACCTAATTGTTGTACATAGAGTATGACTGTTTCTGGACCAATGCTGGACGATGGTTTAAGGGTCTTGAGTTGTATTTGAAAGGTGGTGAATAAGGGCATATGACATAGCACTAAATAGGACTGCTAGTGGTCAGTGTCTGTCATTGATGTTTTTTGCAAGCCCCAATGGATCCCAATTTGAAGCAGAAAAGTTGGAGATTTGTTGGAATGCTTTACTGCGATCCATTTTCAACTGTTTATAATATTCTTCTGTGTCTGCATATTTTCTCTGTGCACATTACTCATCAGAATAAAAAAAGGAACTATGAAAACCTCGACCAACTGTCCTATGACAACAAGCGAGGACCTAAGGTATATTTGCATGGTCAATGCACGCCGCCCACCAACTTTTCAAACGTAGCAACTAGAAACCAGCCCAACCAGTCACCAGCCGACCCAGAAATGCCCCTATCTTGGAAGCACGTGTTTCTTTTTACTTTGAGACATTATTCCTATGATTTCACAGAAGAATGGTTTTGTTAATGGAAAGACTATAATTTTCCGTAAAAAAATAAACAAATGAACAGCGCTCCGCTTCTATCATATGACCTTTTTTCCTTCAACTAAAGGAATGCATGTTCTAAACAAAAAAAGGATTGCAAGTTTATTCCTTTGTGGAGATCCGGTAGTGTGGGACAAAACACTTTCCCAGATTACTACTCCCTCCTGTTTTGTAGCACCTCTAGTTTCAGCCGTTTTTGGTTGGGGGAAAGGTTCCCCTCACTCCCCTTCACCTGTTTTTAGTTACTGGTTGCATTGACCTTCTTATCCCCCCTATCTAACATGCACGTCCTTCTTTGGAGCCTTGATAACCCTCAGTTTGCATGCGAAAAATGCAAACGTTTTTTCCCCTCCAAGCTTTTTTTTAGTTGAGCCGATTTCCATGGATCGCTTTCCTTTTTTTCCTCTCTCTCTTTTTCAACAAAAATCAACAAAACCGAACAAAACAGGTAAAGCGACAGCATGGTTTCTGAGGTGGGGGTAAGTAGCTGGCTTGACTTATTTTGTGCCCCGATCACAGGCAGAGAAAGTCCTCCAGTTCAGCCAGGAGACTAACTTAACTGCTCTGCTTCTGGAGGCCAAAGAGCTGGAGGCTCGTGTCATCATCCTCTCCGCCAGGTGAGACTGCAACAGCTCCCATTTGTCCCATCAGTCCCCTCCCATCATAGCTGACCTGCCTCTACTACTGAATCTAGTTCATTCTGATCACAATCCTTAACCAAAAATTATCATAAGTAATTTTCCCAGCTCCTAATTAGACCGCAACTGGATTTACAATGACTTATATTTTACACTTTTTACATACTTTTACTGCTAAATGCTGGCATGATATCACACCGTAGTGATTTACTGCAATGATTTGCGTTTAGATTAAAGATAAGTAACCATGCCCGTGTCACTTAACATCTCTGTTTTCAGTGAAGAGGACGCTGCTGCAGTTTACAAGGCTGCCCGTTTCCTCAACATGACGGGCTCGGGTTACGTGTGGCTGGTGGGAGAGCGGGAGATGTCGGGTAAAGCCCTGAGTGAGGCACCAGATGGTACGTACCATACGCTGCTACCCAACAGCCACTCGGAAAACACTTAATAACGCTGGCTTTTTTCTGGAGTCACCTTTAATTTAACCTCTATGATTAGGGAGACAACCATAGATGAAGGATTCATTGTTTAACAATGTATCATGTGTGATCATTTGTTGAGCGTTAAGCATTTAAACGTTTAAGCATTTGATATGTTTAAAGGTTTTAAATGAGTTACAGTAGTTTACACTATAAGCTCTTAAGATACAGTTTTAGGTCCTGTATCTCTGAACCTATTTCTTTATCTATAGTCATAACTATTAATAGGTTAACCCGCACATACAGTGTGTTTCTTAAAAATATATGTTGGGTTATCCAACGCTTCCCGCGCTGCCTTTATTGTACTATCCTGACATATTAATAGCTTGGTTCTCATGAGTTTATAAAGGGAGTTTTGCAACCTCCACATTGAAGTGTAACTGAATTGAATGGTAAGCTACAACGCTCTTCCTTATGTCCCGGAGTCTGCACAAGTCTCACATAATATGTCACTTTGTGGTCACAAACGTAAGCGTCAACCCCAGGCACTCCAACACCCCCTACCCCCATTGTCTTACGTTAGGTGGTATCACTCCTACATAACGCTCGTCACGCTGTGCAGAGATGCAGTAAGTAGCGCTATCTGACGTAAGACAATGCTCAGACCCAGAAAAGTCTTCGCCAGGAATGTCTAGGGTTGCAAAGCTACCCGTAATTTACCAAAGTTACAGGAATCTTCAGTCATTTTTGTAATTAACAGAAAATCTATGGCAATATATCATAACTTTGGTAATTTCTCCATTACTTTCTATTAGATAGACCATATGGTTCAAGAGAAAATAGCCTAAATAACAAAAAAAGCATCTAATCAACAATGGCATTAGTTATCTGTGTAACTCTTCCAACTATTGACTGCCACCAGTTTGACGCCAAAACATTGACAATAAATACATATTGACATAGTAAAATAAGTGTATAAAGAATATTTCATGCTGAAACCTTCATATTATACACCAATGGTATTCACTAAGTTGATGGTTTATATTTAAGATGCTTTACAGCTTTGTCATTCTATTTTTTTTTTATCATCAATTTTAATTATTTCATAAACAGTATATATACAAAAGTATGTGGTCACCCCTTCAAATGAGTGTATTTGGTTATTTCAGCCACACCTGTTGCTGACAGGTGTATAAAATCGAGCACACATCCATGCAATCTCCATAGGAAAACATTGGCAGTAAAATGGCCTTACTGAAGAGCTTCATCATAGGATGCCACCTTTCCAACAAGTCAGTTCGTCAAATTTCTGCCCTGATAGAGCTGTAAACTGTAAACGTTGTTAATGTGAAGTGGAAATGTCTACGAACAACAATGGCTCAACCTCGAAATGTTAAGCCACACAAGCTCACAGAACTGCACCGCCGAGTCCTGAAGCAAGTACCGCGTAAAAATCGTCTTTCCTCGGATGCAACACTCACTACCGAGTTCCAAACTGCATCTGGGAGCAATGTCAGCACAAGACCTGTTCGTTGGGAGCTTCACAACATTTGTTTCCATGGCCGAGATGCTGCACACAGCCCTAAGATCACTATGCACAAAGCCTAGTGCCAGCTGGACTGATGTAAAGCTCGCTGCCATTGGACTCTGGAGCAGTAGAAATGCGTTCTCTGGAGTGATGAATCACGCTTCACCATCTAGCCGTTCGACGGACGAATCTGGGTGTGGCGAATACCAGGAGAATGCTACCTGCCTCAATGCAGAGTGCCAACTGTAAAGCTTGGTGGAGGAGGAATAATGGTTTGCAGCAACAGTTTGAGGAAGGCCCTTTCCTGTTTCAGCATGACAATGCCCCTGTGCACAAAGCGAGGTCCATACAGAAATAGTTTGTTGAGCTCGGCGTGAAAGAACTTGACTGGCCTGCACAGAGCCCTGACCTCAACCCCATCGAACACCATTGGAATGAATTGGAACTCCGACTGCAAGCAAGGCCTAATCGCCCAACATCAGTGCCCGACCTCACTAATGCTCTTGTGGCTGTATAAAAGCAAGTCCCCGCAGCAATGTTCCAACATCTAGTGGAAAGCAACCCAAGAAGAGTGGATGCTGTTATAGTAGCAAAGGGGGGGACCAACTCCATATTAATACCCATGATTTTGGAATGAAATGTTTGACGCGCAGGTGTCCATATACTTTTGGTCATATAGTGTATTTTACATGTGATAAGGCCAGAGAGAGGCCCAGAGATAATTACAGATGATTGTGGTAATCGGAAGTAACAAAGAGGGCCACTAGATGTTTTCTGATACATTACATAAAATCCTTGAAAGATACTGCAATTCTGGTAGTTTACTGGTGAACTAGTAATATACCAGTAATATACCCCACCCCCCCACCCCCCCATTGCAACCCTAGTCGTGTCCATGTCTCCAGCACCTGTTGCTGTCTTAAACTCGCCTCTGTGGCTTCTTTCAAGAGTCTGCAAGACTACCGGACCAATTGCAATGAAAAAACTTAGCTGAAGTTGGATTGTTAATGTGATTTGTTTATATCAATTCTCTAATATAGTTGATGTAAGTTTGTTTGGTCCCACACATACACTATAGCTTTCTGCTTGTGGTATTTTCCAACCTAACCCCTATAAAATGGGTGATAGAATTGAATCGATCCAACTTCAAGGGACTCTTTTTTTCATGCTGGGAAAAGTTCAATAACAACCTCAAAATATGAATCCATTCCTCTCTGGTGATGTTGCCTCTTCTCAGAAAGGAATAAAAAGAAGATCAGCTAAAATCTATTTTGATCACGATGAAGGTCATGGTTCAAAGACATCCAGTGCTTGTTTGTTCCAGTACTGGATGATTAAAATTGCTTTTACAAATAGAGCAACAGAGAGCATGGTGCTGGATCAAAACTTGCGGTTGGACCTTTTCTCAGGATGGCTGAACAAGAGGTTCCTATAAGTTTTTATTGTGTGTATTGCAAAAGGATCCTGATGGTTGGTAGTGTAGCAGGTCACTGATTGGCTTTGTGCTGCTGTTGGCGTGATGTGAGCAGGTCTCATCGGCCTCCAGCTCATCAACGGCAAGAACGAGTCGGCCCACATCAACGACGCAGTGGCAGTGGTGGCTCAGTCCATCCAGGAGCTCTTTGAGAAGGAGAACATCACGGAGCCGCCGAGAGGCTGTGTGGGAAACACCAACATCTGGAAGACCGGGCCCCTCTTCAAAAGGTACATTTATAAAGTCATGATATATTGTAATTCAGGAAGACATACACACACACACACACACGTTCTCACTCTGTTTATTTCCCTACACTCTCACACTCACATCTACTTTAATTTCTCTGTCTCAGGGTTCTGATGTCATCAAAGTACCCAGAGGGCCTCACTGGACGTGTGGAGTTCAATGACGATGGCGACAGGAAGTACGCTCACTACAGCATTCTCAACTACCAGAAGAGTCGACTCATTCAAGTCGGGATTTACAATGGAACACAGGTAACTTTATTGCAAAAGTCATTCTCGCTGTTTCTACTGTGATCTTCCTATTTATTGCTATTACAGCCTTCTATTAAGCAGTACGTATGGTAATTAGAAAGCAGTGGTTTTATTAGCTAAATGCTAAGCTGTAGCTAAAGCAGCTGACTCTTTCGTATTGGACTCCCTTGTGTTTGGCCCTCATCAGCTCCACACATTATGTCAACACTCCTCTAATCGTGGTGTCATGACCCTGTAGGTGGTGATGAATAATCAGAGGAAGATCATCTGGCCGGGGGGAGAGACAGAGAAACCGCGGGGCTTTCAGATGTCCACAAGACTTAAGGTACCGCATTTCACCCTCCTTAAACAATGATGTTCTCGATATACAGTGCATTCGGAAACTATTCAGACCTCTTGACTTTTTCCACATTTTGTTACATTACAGCCTTATTAAAAAATTGATTCAATCAATCTATACACAATGACAAATGACAAAGCAAAAATAGGTTTTTAGAAATGTTTGAAAATGTCTAAAGTATCACATTTACATAAGTATTCAGACCCTTTATTCAGTACTTTGTTAAAGCACCTTTGGCAGTGGTTACAGCCTTGAGTCCTCTTGGGAATGACGCTACAAGCATGGCACACCTGTATTTGGGGAGTTTCTTCCATGCCAGATCAGGTTCAAGTCTGGGCTCTGGCTGGGCCACCCAAGGACATTCAGAGGCTTGTCCCGAAGCCACTCCTGCATCGTCTTGGCTGTGTGCTTAGGGTCGTTGTCCTGTTGGAAGGTGAACCGTCGCCCCAGTCTGAGGTCCTGATTGGTGGAGTACTGCAGAGATGGTTGTCCTTCTGGAAGGTTCTCCCATCTCCACAGAGGAATTCTCGAGCTCTGTCAGTGACCATCGGGTTCTTGGTCACCTCTCTGACCAACGCCCTTCTCCCCCGATTGCTCAGTTTGGCCGGGCGGCTAGCTCTAGGAAGAGTCTTGGTGGTTCCAAACTTCTTCCATTTAAGAATGATGGAGGCCATTGTGTTCTTGGGGACCTTCAATGCAGCAGAATTTTTTTGGTACCTTTCCCCAGATCTGTAACTCAACACAATCCTGTCTCGGAGCTCTACGGACAATTCCTCCGACCTCATGTATTTTGCTCAGACATGCACTGTAAACTGGGGGACCTAATATAGACAAGCGTGTGCCTCTCCAAATCATGTCCAATCAATTGAATTTACCCCAGGTGGACTGCAATCAAGTTGTAGAAACATCTCAAGGATGATCAATGGGAACAGGATTCACCTGAGGTCAATTTTGAGTCTCATAAAAGGGTCTGAATACTTATGCAAATAAGGTATTTCAGTTTTTTGTTTTTATACATTTGCAAAATGTGTTTTTGCTTTGTCATTATAGGGTATTGTGTGTAGATTGATGAGGATTTTCTTTTTAATAATAATTTTAGAATAAGGATATGTGGAAAAAGTCAAGGGGTCTGAATACTTTCCGAATGCACTGTATATATAAAGTAAAGCAACGCTTTATATCTTACAGAATCTTCAATGTAATGGGTCTGCGCAAGATTCTTTCTCTATCCTTCTATCTCGTTTTCTCTCTCGCCATCATTTCTACCATGGGTGTGTGTGTGTTTTGTGTGTTCCTTGAGGAGGGGTTGTTGTCCGGAGGGTTGGTGATTTAAAAGGTCCCTCAGGGTCAGTGTGAGTTAAACGCCCACTGTGTGATAAACAGTGTGCTCTCCCGTCTGTTATAGATAGTGACCATACACCAGGAGCCCTTTGTGTATGTGAAGCCCACTGAGCAGGATGGAACCTGCAAGGAGGAAAAAACATTAAATGGAGTGGCAGATATTAAAAAGGTGATCTGCACTGGACCAAATGAGACCATCCCAGGTAACACAACAGGGACGTTTAAGATATCACTGTGCTTTTACTACGTCCGCTAAGTACCAACTGGAAATGCATACATATATATACAGTAGGTATCTATATATGTATGCATGTAGCTGAGTGTGCCTTTGTGTGATTGTTGGCATATTGGTGTGTGTGTGTGTGTGTGTGTGTGTGTGTGTGTGTGTGTGTGTGTGTGTGTGTGTGTGTGTGTGTGTGTGTGTGTGTGTGTGTGTGTGTGTGTGTGTGTGTGTGTGTGTGTGTGTGTGTGTGTGTGTGTGTGTGTGCGCACGCTCGCGGGTGTGAGTATGTACCGTGAATATGCTTGAGTGTTTGCTTTAATGTTTGCAAACAGTGTGGGCATGTGCCAGCCTGTGTTTAGTGTGTGAAGTCTGTTTGCAGTGAACATGTGTGTAGCTATATTATTGTATGTGTGATTTTGGTTGAACAGTGTGTGTGTGTACTGTTTGGGCATGTCTGGTGTTATTCAAAAATATTAAAAAAGAAAGGGAGGGATTTCCTCCAGATTGATTGTAACTTGCAACCCTCTGCTGGTTGGTTACAGGACGTCCAATTGTACCTCAATGTTGTTATGGATTCTGTATCGATCTACTTATCAAGTTGGCCGGAACCATGAACTTTACCTATGAGGTGCACCTGGTGGCTGATGGGAAATTTGGAACACAGGAGCGGGTCAGTTCCTATAGATACTCAGAGTTCACTCTAGATAGAAACCTCACTGGCCCAAAATGTATTGACCAACGATTGTCTATTTACATACATTTATATTAGATTTTATTATGTTAAGTTATGAAGCAAATCATATCTCCTATCTCGAAGATGTGCTTTTTGAATTAAGTTCATGCATTTGTAACGTTTAGAAAATGACACAAAATCATCTTACAGTATGTTACTGCACTCACAAAAATTGTTGTTTGACATAATCACTAACTTTCCCTAAATCACTAACTAAAAGCAGTCCGAGAGAGCCATGGAAACCTAGAGTCCGACTACATTGGGGACTTTAGCTCCGTGTTAGAGGGATAAGTAGGTGGTGAGAGTGAGACCCACGCTGACCTGTCAGGATCTACCGAACAAGCAAGATGAGCTGAATGGAGCTTCTCTGGAGAGCCAAGCTCAGTTACCACGTCTCTGAGCCAGAAAATACTATTCAGATTATTTCTGCTGATATTAATTCAGGTTAAAGGCACAAAGGGTTTTAAGAGAGGGCTCACTTGTTGTTTCTGTTTCTGATACTGACACTTCATTCTGAAATTCATTGTCATGTTGGGTTGGTTGTTAACCCTTTACGTCCACTTACCACAGGTGAACAACAGCAACAAGAAAGAGTGGAATGGCATGATGGGAGAGCTCCTGGGGGGTCTGGCAGATATGATCGTTGCCCCGCTGACGATAAACAACGAACGAGCCCAGTACATCGAATTCTCCAAACCTTTTAAGTACCAAGGCCTAACCATCCTCGTTAAAAAGGTATGTCCCCAAATTCCCCTCAAAATGTATGAAGAGTGTGAATTGAAACTTCATCCAGACTACACCTGATATAGTCCTCATTGCAGATGGGGTGGTAGTAGACTGCAAGTGGTTAGTGAATGACTGTCTGTGCTGTGTGTTACAGGAAATCCCTCGCAGTACACTGGACTCGTTCATGCAGCCGTTTCAGAGCACACTGTGGCTGCTGGTGGGTCTTTCGGTGCATGTGGTGGCGGTGATGCTTTACCTACTAGACCGGTTCAGGTACAAGGGGATCCATGTGTGTGTGTCTGTGTGTGTCCGTGTGTGTGTGTGTGTGTGACATACTCTACCTCTGCTTATGCTCCAGACCTCTCCAGATCTTCTCTCACTGGGGACGAGGGGACAGAGGTGAAGACTGGCTCCAGTCATTCCACTGCTCTGTTCATCTGGCCTTCTCTTTCTGTGCTCTATCTTGCTCTTGCTTTGCCACTCACAGACTCCCTCCCTGTCTGGGGTTGCCAGGGTTTTCGTCTCTGTCTGCTTGTGTATGTCTCACTTCATATCCTGCTCTCTCTCTAGCCCGTTTGGGAGGTTTAAAGTAAACAGTGAAGAAGAAGAAGAAGACGCCCTCACCTTGTCGTCAGCCATGTGGTTCTCCTGGGGAGTTTTGCTTAACTCCGGTATTGGGGAAGGTAGGAGAATACTATCACTAAAGGGCAGATTTACTAATACAATAGTTACTTATCTAGCTACTTAGTGTACTATTTCTACAAATACTATACAGATCAGTTTGTGATATTGATACTCACTGGGCATAAACTGGTTGAGTCAATGTTGTTCCCACATCATTTCTACCCCAAAAATCAAAGTGATGACGTTGAATCAATGTGGAAATCGAATTGGATTTGCAAAAAGTCCTCAACGTAAGGACATTTCATACCTAAATCCAATGACATGGTGAAATGTCTTGTTGATTGCACATTGAATTTACGTTAGTTGACAACTCAAACAAATGTACAACAAAACTAGACGTTGAACTGACGTCTGTGCCCAGTGGTTATTAACAGTAAAAATATTAGTGTTGCACGTCGATAAATAATGTAATATTTGAGAGACCCTCCGCCATACAGTACCAGTCAAAAGTTTGGATACATCTACCCATTCTTTATTTTGACTATTTTCTACATTGTAGAATAATAGTGAAGACACCAAAGCTATGAAATAACACATGTGGAATCATGTAGTAACCAAAAAAAGTGTTAAACAAAACAAAATACATTTTATATTTGAGATGCTTCAAAGTAGCCACCCTTTGCCTTGATGACAGCTTTGCACACTCTTGGCATTCTCTCAACCAGCTTCACCTGGAATGCTTTACCAACAGTCTTGAAGGAGTTCCCACATATGCTGAGCACTTGTTGGCTGCTTTTCCTTTACTCTGTGGTCCAACTCATCCCAAACCATCTCAGTTGGGTTGAGGTTGGGTGATTGTGGAGGCCAGGTCCGCTATGCAATCTGGTTTCTGAGCTTGTCACGGGTACACCTCAGCCACGCTCAAGGTCCTAAACGATATCATTACTGCCATTGATAAAAGACTGTACTGTGCAGCCGTCTTCATCGACCTGGCCAAAGCTTTCGACTCTGTCAATCACTGTATTCTTATCGGCAGACTCAACAGCCTTGGTTTCTCAAGTGACTGCCTCGCCTGGTTCACTAACTACTTCTCAGACAGAGTTCAGTGTGTCTGACCAGTGTTCAGTGTTCAGAGGTCCTGTTGTCCGGGCCTCTGGCAGTTTCTATGAGGGTGCCACAGGGTTCAATTCTCGGGCCGACTCTTTTCTCTGTATATATCAATGATGTCACTCTTGCTGCGGGTGATTCTTTGATCAACCTCTACGCAGATGAAACCATTCTGTATACATCTGGCCCTTCTTTAGACACTGTGTTAACAACCCTCCAAACGAGATTCAACACCATACAACACTTCTTCTGTGGCCTCCAACTGCTCTTAAATGTTAGTAAAATGAAATGCATGCTCTTCAACCGATCGCTGCCCGCACCCGCCTGCCCGACTAGCATCACTACTCTGGACGGTTCTGACTTATGTCAGAACCGTCCAGAATATGTGGACAACTACAAATACCTAGATGTCTGGCTAGACTGTAAACTCTGCTTCCAGACTCATATTAAGCATCTCCAATCCAAAGTTAATTTCCTATTTCACAACAAAGCCTCCTTCACTCATGCTGCCAAACTTACCCTCGTAAAACTGACTATCCTACTGATCCTTGACTTCCGCGATGTCACTTGCAAAATAGCCTCCAACACTCTACTCAGCAAATTGGATGCAGTCGATCACAGTGCCATCCGTTTTGTCACCAAAGCCCCATATACTACCCACCACTGTGACCTGTATGCTCTCGTTAGCTGGTCCTCGCTACATATTCATCGCCAAACCCACTGGCTCCAGGTCATCTATAAGTCTTTGCTAGGTATAGCTCCGCCTTCTCAGCTCACTGGTCACTATAGCAACATCCACCCATAGCACACGCCCCAGCAGGTATATTTCACTGGTCATCCCAGAATCCAACGCCTCTTTTGGCCGCCTTTCCTTCCAGTTCTCTGCTGCCAATGACTGGAACGAATTGCAAAAATCACTGAAGTTGGAGACTTACAGTTGAAGTCGGAAGTTTACAAACACTTAGGTTGGAGTCATTAAAACTAGTTTTTCAACCCCTCCACAAATGTCTTGTTAACAAACTATAGTTTTGGCAAGTTGGTTAGGACATCTACTTTGTAAATGACACAAGTAATTTTCCCATCAATTGTTTACAGACAGATTATTCCACTAATAATTCACTGTATCACAATCCCACAATTGTACAAACAATAGTACACAAGTATAAACACCATGGGACTACACAGCCGTCATACCGCTCAGGAAGGAGACGCGTTCTGTCTCCTAGAGATGAACGTACTTTGGTGCGAAAAGTGCAAATCAATCCCAGAACAACAGCAAAGGACCGTGTGAAGATGCTGGAGGAATAAGGTACAAAGGTATCTATATCCACAGTAAAACGAGTGCTACATCGATATAACCTGAAAGGCCGCTCAGCAAGGAAGAAGCAACTGCTCCAAAACCGCCATAAAGCCAGACTACGGTTTGCAACTGCACATGGGACAAAGATCGTACTTTTTGGAGAAATGTCCTCTGGTCTGATGGAACAAAAAAATAACTGTTTAGCTATAATGACCATCGTTATGTTTGAAGGAAAAAGGGCGAAGCTTGCAAGCCGAAGATCATCATCTCAACCGCGAAGCACAGGGGTGGCAGCATCATGTTATGGTGGTGATTTGCTGCAGGAGGGACTGGTGCACTTCACAAAATAGATGGCATCATGAGGTAGGAAAATGATATGGATATATTGAAGCAACATCTCAAGACATCAGTCAGGATGTTAAATCTTGATCGCAAATGGGTCTTCCAAATGGACAATGACCCCAAGCATACTTCCAAAGTTTTGGCAAAATGGCTTAAGGACAACACAGTCAAGGTATTGGAGTGGCCATCACAAAACCCTGACCTCAATCCTATAGAAAGTTTGTTGGCAGAACTTAAAACGCATGTGCTGGCATGGAGGCCTACAAACCTGACTCAGTTACACCATCTCTGTCCGGAGGAATGGGCCAGAATTGAACCAACTTATTGTGGGAAGCTTGTTGAAGGCTACCTGTAACGTTTGACCCAAGTTAAAGAATTTTAAAGGCAATGCTACCAAATACTAATTGAGTGTATGTAAACTTTTGACCCACTGGGAATGTGATGAAAGAAATTAAAGCTGAAAGAAATAATTATCTCTACTATTATTCTGACATTTCACATTCTTAAAAGAAAGTGGTGATCCTAACTGACCTAAAACATGGAATGTTTACTAGGATTAAATGTCAGGAATTGTGAAACTGAGTTTAAATGTATTTGCCTAAGGTGTGTGTAAACTTCTGACTTTAACTATATATCTCCTTCACTAACTGTCACACCCTGACCATAGCTTGCTCTGTGTGTTTCTATGTTTTGTTTGGTCAGGGTGTGATCTGAGTGGGCATTCTATGTTGTTTGTCTAGTTTGTCTATTTCTATGTGTTTGGCCTGATATGGTTCTCAATCAGAGGCAGGTGTTTGTCATTGTCTCTGATTGGGAGCCATATTTAGGTAGCCTGTTTTGGGTTGTGGGTGATTGTTCCTGTTACCGTGTTCCTGTGTTTGTGTTGTCACTTTACGGGACTGTTTCGTCTTCGTTCGTTTATTCGTTATTTTGTTTGTTTCAAGTATTCCTATTAAAATGGATACTCACCACGCTGCATCTTGGTCCGACATTTCTTACTCCTCGTCAGAGGAGGACGAAGACTTCCGTTACACTAACATTAAGCGTCAGCTGTCAGAGCAGCTTACCGATCGCTGCAGCTGTACACAGCCCATCTGTAAATAGCCCATCCAACCAACTACTTACCTCATCCCCATATTTGTTTTTGTTTTTCTGCTCTTTTGCACACCAGTATTTCTACTTGCATATCCTCATCTTTACATATATCACTCCAGTGTAAATTGCTAAATTGTAATTACCTTGCCACTATTGGCCTATTTATTGCCTTACCTCCTTACTTCATTTGCGCACACTGTGTACAGATTTTTCGCAGTTGTAATTGAGAACTTGTTCTCAACTGGCCTACCTGGTTAAATAAAGGTGAAATTAAAAAAAGTAAATATTTAACTGTATTTTGAATTGTTTAACACTTTTTGGTTACTACATAGTTACGTATGTGTTATTTCATAGCTTTGATGTCTTCACTATTATTCTACAATGTAGAAAATAGTAAAAATAAATAAAAAATACCTTGAATGAGTAGGTGTGTCCAAACTTTTGACCTGTACTGTACATTCAATATATTGTCTCATAGAGTGAAAGTGTTATAACTTTTTATGGGCTTTGCTTATCCAGGCGCGCCGCGCAGCTTCTCAGCGAGAATCTTGGGCATGGTGTGGGCCGGCTTTGCCATGATTATAGTGGCATCATATACTGCCAACCTGGCTGCCTTCCTGGTGCTGGACCGGCCTGAGGAGCGCATCACCGGCATCAACGACCCGAGGGTGGGCATCAAGAAGTAGTCTTAAATACGTATAGATACTCTTTCAGTACATCTCCACTTCCATAACCTGTGGATATTAGGTGGCATACTGTAAAATGTGTGGAAGTTTAGCGAGGTGCGCAAGTTATTGGGGGTGAAAATACTGTAAAGGAAGTGCTTGTGCAGTGTCAAATGTTTAATTTTTCCAGACTTACAGAATTGGTAAAGTGTATGTGAGTGTTGAATGTAATGTTCCTTCCAACCCTCCCTATCCTTCAACAGCTGAGGAACCCATCAGACAAGTTCATCTACGCCACTGTGAAGCAGAGCTCTGTGGACATCTACTTCCGGCGGCAGGTGGAGCTTAGCACCATGTACCGCCACATGGAGAAGCACAACTACGAGAGTGCCGCTGAGGCTATCCAGGCCGTGCGCGACAAGTGAGTCCTGGCCGGGCCGGCCTGGCCTGGGCGTGTCGGCCGGAACTGGTCAGATAGTCAGTCAGGTCAGAGAGAAAGAGATAGGGCCAGTCAGTCAGACCTGGGGGTTCTGGACCTCTGGATCAGCGAGACACAGAGGGTCTTACTGCAGCGTTCCCTCTGGTCCAGGCCCATCATCCAGCCAAGACAGAACCAGGCTCAGACTCAGAGCAGGGCCGCATGCACTGTGTCAATAGCGTTCTAAAGTTGAGCTAATGTTGAGCTGAGGAGCACCTTTTTTCAGGCTTTATCCAAGACGAGCGTCTTTGAGGTGGGGAATCCAATGGGGGACGCGCCGTCGTCCGTCCGGCATTGGATTTCATTTTTCAAGCGGCGGTAGACATGGATGGTAATGCTGACTCACACGCTTTGTGTGGCCAAAGGGGATCCGTAAATGTGTGTTGTGACAATCACTGTACTGTTGCACCGTAACCCCTCCTCCCCCCTGCCTCCCTCCCCCCAACAGCAAGCTGCATGCTTTCATCTGGGACTCTGCGGTGCTGGAGTTTGAAGCCTCGCAGAAGTGCGACCTGGTGACCACGGGAGAGCTGTTTTTCCGTTCGGGCTTTGGCATAGGCATGCGCAAGGACAGCCCCTGGAAACAGAATGTGTCCCTGGCCATTCTCAGGTCTGTCCCAGCCCAAGCAGCATTGTTTTTATGTTGTTCTTTTTTTTCTCTCTTTTTATTTTCCTTTTTTGACCATCCGACACCGCTGTGTCAGCTCTCTTCTCTCTGTATCTCCCCATTCCTGCCCTTTGTCTGTCTGTTAGTCTATCAGTCAGTCTGCGTTTGTGTCTTCTGTGTTACTAGCATTCTGGGATTTCTCTTCTGGAGTGTATGGCTTGGCTTTTTGTTAACTGTCTTACCTCTTTGCCCACTCCCCCCACCCCTGCAGTTCCCATGAGAATGGCTTCATGGAAGATCTAGATAAAACCTGGGTGAGATACCAGGAGTGTGACTCACGGAGCAATGCCCCAGCCACACTCACCTTTGAGAACATGGCAGGTAGGGTTTCCCTTTTGGGTTTTGAGAAACCTAAAAGTGATTGGACAAAAACTGCAGTGGTAAGGTACTGTAGCCTTTTTTTGTCCAATACCTTTTTTCCCTGTATTTTTTTTGTTACGTGAAGTGTGTTAAAGTTGTTTGTTGTGGTTTACTGTTATACACTGAGTGTACAAAACATTAAGGACACCTGCTCTTTCCATGACAGACTGACCAGGTGAATCCAGGTATGCGCTATTATCCCTTATTGATGTCACTTGTTAAATCCACTTCAATGAGTGTAGATGAAGGGGAGGAGACAGGTTAAAGAAGGATTTTTAAGCCTTGAGACAATTGAGGCATGGATTGTGTATGTGTGCCATTCAGAGAGTGAATTGGCAAGACAAAAGATTTAAGTGCCTTTGAACAGGGTATGATAGTAGGTGCTAGGCGCACCAGTTTGTGTCAAGAACTGCAACTCTGCTGGGTTTTATGCTCAACAGTTTCCTGTGTATATCAAGAATGGTCCACCACCCAAAGGATATCCAGCCAACTTGACACAACTGTGGGAAGCATTGGAGTCAACATGGACCTGCGTCACTGTGGAAGGCTTTCGACACCTTGTAGAGTTAATGCCCCGGCGAATTGAGGCTGTTCCGAGGGCAAAAGAGTTGGGGGGGTGCAACTCAATATTAGGAAGGTGTTCCTAATGTTTTGTATACTCAGTTTCGTTGTTATAGCTGTGATCCTAATATAAACTTGCAAGGTTTGCAGCGGACGGCGTGAAGTGGAAGCAGATTGAGGAAAAGACGGGCAACCGTTGACGTATAGACTAGATTCACACAGACACAGTCATGGTCAGTGGGTTGCGGCTGAGTGTCAGAGTGGCGACTCACCACCCATCCCTGTGTCTGTCTGTCTCTGTCTGACAGGAGTGTTCATGCTGGTGGCTGGAGGCATAGCAGCAGGGATCTTCCTCATCTTTATTGAGATCGCCTACAAGCGGCACAAAGACGCCCGCAGGAAGCAGATGCAGCTGGCCTTTGCGGCCGTCAACGTCTGGAGGAAGAACCTGCAGGTATGGCATCTCTTTCCCCCCGTAAGCACTGGCACCCGGGGGGGGAAGGGCAGAGATGGGCTGAGACACGCCCAGTATAGCCCTTCCTGCAGGTTCCTCCAATACAGGTGTACGACCAATCATTTTTTTCCGTCACTGTTAGCATCCTGTCTGACCATGTTGCCTACTGGTGATAGTCACTCATGGATTGCTGTGTCACATTCAGTGATGAAGCTGTTCCTAAGGCATTACCATGGGCCACCGTGGGTCCGTCTTCCAGTCCCTTAGACCAACGGCCCCCATGTCTCCTCTCTGTGCTGCAGGACAGTAAGGAGGCCTCTGGGAGCCAAGCTGTGGGCGCATCGATGACTCCATCGTTAGTACGTAACATAGACAAGTGCCATCTCCACCCCACGTCACCCTTTCGCTTTTAGAATAAAAGTTCAGCTAAAATCAAAAGTAGCTTTAACATGAGAAAATCTGAAACAAAAATATGCATTCCACGTTCATGGCATGAGCCAGTTAAGCCTTACACTTACCTTAGCACGTATGCAACGCAAGAACGCAATTAGCTACGCAAAATGGCCCTTCTGCGTACTTGCGTTGCAAAAATATGGAAAAGTGTGCAGCCCAAAATGTATAATGCAACGCAACTACGCAGAACGGCCATTTTGCGTAGCTAATTGCGTTGTTGCATTGCATGCCTGTGTAGGGTATAAATTAGGCTTTATGCACTGCTGCTATAACACTTTTAAGCTTTGTAAGGTCAGGTGATGAGGACATGCAGGGGAATAAGGTAATAAAGAGATTCTCACATAACTCTGAGATACTCACATAACTATGAGATAAATCTCATGCTTTTTGATAGCTGTAACAATGTGCTATAATTTCTGACCCCGACTCTCCTACGCTTGATGTTTATACTTCTCCAGTATTTACATCACTCCATCCCCCAGAACCCCCGCTCCGCTACACTGTTTATAGACACAGAACATGAGAGTCCTCTCAGGAAAAGCCTGCGGGTCAGTCACTCGTTTCAAAACAGTGGCTGTCTAAAGCTAATCAGGCAAAAACCATTCCAGCTACAGTTGAGTTATGCGCTCGCTCCTCAGTCCGTCTCGTTGCTGAAGAACATGATTTGCCCTTAACTCCAATATCTTCCGCTGTGAGGCATTGGTGGCCTTCCAACTTCCTCTTTCGCCCTTACTTCGTATCATCCTGCCCCCCCGCCCCCACCCTCACTGCGCTGGCTTTCCAGCAGCAGGAGGAGCGCAGCGTGGGGGTACAGGGGAGGGGGTTGACGGGAGCAGACGAGGCGGCAGTGGACACTGTGAGCCTGTGATGTGGCACTGGCAGCCAGTCTCCCCATGCTGGCTCTTTGTTAAGCACTCACAAAAGGTCAGTGGTACACCTGTTGTATTGACAGCAGGGCTGGAAGAAGGTACGGTAAGATCACAGTCTCCAGTGTGTGTCAGCAAATCAATGTCCTTCAGAGACTGTCTGTCATCTATCTTACTACTGGATGTAACTGTTGTCTTCATGTCTGTGTACATGTATAGACACATACAGCAGACAAATGCATGCAGGCGCCCGCTGAGAAAGGAAAAGGACACACAAACTGTTGGTCTGCATAACATCTGTGTTTTAGACAAGGTTTTATTGATACAGTTTATGAATCATTTTTGCACTGGTGAACAAAGATGGCTACATCCATGTAAATCATACACAGCATCCTTCTCAATAGGGCCTGGTGCTAATGTGGGGTTCACAAATGACAGTTTTCTGCTCTTATTCCTCAAATGGGGCATTATGCTTGAAGTAGTAGAAATTAGACTGTGCTTGGAGTAGTGGAAATGAGGTCATGCTTGGAGTACTATACGTGAGATCATGCTTAGAGTAGTAGAAGTGAGGTCATGCTTGGAGTAGTAGAGGTGAGGTCATGCTTGGAGTAGTAGAGGTGAAGTCATGCTTGGAGTACTATACGTGAGATCATGCTTAGAGTAGTAGAGGTGAGGTCATGCTTGGAGTAGTAGAGGTGAGGTCATGCTTGGAGTAGTAGAGGTGAGGTCATGCTTGGAGTAGTAGAGGTGAGGTCATGCTTGGAGTAGTAGAGGTGAGGTCATGCTTGGAGTAGTAGAGGTGAGGTCATGCTTGGAGTAGTAGAGGTGAGGTCATGCTTGGAGTAGTAGAGGTGAGGTCATGCTTGGAGTAGTAGAGGTGAGGTCATGCTTGGAGTAGTAGAGGTGAGGTCATGCTTGGAGTAGTAGAGGTGAGGTCATGCTTGGAGTAGTAGAGGTGAGGTCATGCTTGGCGTAGTAGAGGTGAGGTCATGCTTGGCGTAGTAGAGGTGAGGTCATGCTTGGCGTAGTAGAGGTGAGGTCATGCTTGGCGTAGTAGAGGTGAGGTCATGCTTGGCGTAGTAGAGGTGAGGTCATGCTTGGCGTAGTAGAGGTGAGGTCATGCTTGGCGTAGCAGAGGTGAGGTCATGCTTGGCGTAGCAGAGGTGAGGTCATGCTTGGCGTAGCAGAGGTGAGGTCATGCTTGGCGTAGCAGAGGTGAGGTCATGCTTGGCGTAGCAGAGGTGAGGTCATGCTTGGCGTAGCAGAGGTGAGGTCATGCTTGGCGTAGCAGAGGTGAGGTCATGCTTGGCGTAGCAGAGGTGAGGTCATGCTTGGCGTAGCAGAGGTGAGGTCATGCTTGGCGTAGCAGAGGTGAGGTCATGCTTGGCGTAGCAGAGGTGAGGTCATGCTTGGCGTAGCAGAGGTGAGGTCATGCTTGGCGTAGCAGAGGTGAGGTCATGCTTGGCGTAGCAGAGGTGAGGTCATGCTTGGCGTAGCAGAGGTGAGGTCATGCTTGGCGTAGCAGAGGTGAGGTCATGCTTGGCGTAGCAGAGGTGAGGTCATGCTTGGCGTAGCAGAGGTGAGGTCATGCTTGGCGTAGCAGAGGTGAGGTCATGCTTGGCGTAGTAGATGCAAGCAAATCATTGAAGCTAATACAGTATGTTATGAACATTATTCATCTTGTCCTCGTGTCTCTGGAGGCCATCAATGTGATGACTTACTGAGCTTCAACAGAGGAAGTACAGTAAAATACATATTTCACACTATTCAGTACACACTAGCATAATAGCAGAGTTGGGTGACAATTTATGTGTACTTTCCTTTCTCTGTAGGTATCTCCAACTAGGTGTCCAGATGTTATTTTGACTGCTTGTGTGTTTGTTGGTTTGTGTGTTTGTCTGTTTATATTTGTGTGTTTTATTCTTCTGTGCATATGCAAAGTGTTTGTATATGCCCGCTTTCCAACACAGGTACCTCCAGAGTGTGCACTTCTGAATAACCTGTTTGAGTCTGTCATATCCTTCACACTGTTTCTGCTCTGAATTGATTACGCCTTAGTCTCATCTCCAACAACTAACCAACCATTCCAGGGTTGGGCTAAATTCCATTAGGAATTTCAAGTCACTTCCTGAATTGATTGAATTGAATTGGAATTTACCCAAAACCTCACCACCTTTGTTTGCTTGTATCTACTGAAAAAGCACCATGAACTGAATCTGTCCTCATCCCTAGTTTAAAAGCAGCTGCAGTATCTACTGTAGCCGTTAGCTTTTTCTGTTGTAGCAGGTCTTATTCAGAAGTGCAATGCCTAAAAGTGGAGATATTAGGAGTGAGATCAACGAAATGTCAACAAGAACTAATGCACTCCAGTGGCTGTTGTTTCCTATTGGAGACAGGCAGCCGCTGCACATGCGTCCAGTGGGACTCTTTCTCCGTTGGACCAGCATGCTTTGCATGACCGGGACTGTGCAAACGCAGCACTTCACCAGCGGTCAGTATCGCTTGATGTCATGTGAGACCTGGATAGTCTACGCTGAAAAGTACAACAAGAAGAAACAATTTTGACAAAAATATAAAAAATACTAAAGACTAGAAAAAATCAATGCTTTGAGATGCCTGGGCAATGAACATTGTCTTGTTTATATCTAAATGTCTCTATGCCTCATCATTACCTCATTGATGGAGTTTTAACATGAGGTGACTTTGACCATTGACTAACGTCTAGATGTCATCTTCCAACAGGAAATCCATTTTATTCGACTTTTATCTCACTCAGAGCGGAGTGGTGACCTGTCCATCACTCCTCAGCCAGTCAGCTCCATCAATCTTCCACACCACCCAATAGAACAGCACCTCTTAATGCTGTGACATTAAGAGACTGGGGATGGCTCAAACAGAGACCCAGTCATGTAACCTGATGACAGGGGATGTTCTGTGTTGGTCCAGTGCTGGCCTGGGTTGAATGTCATGCTTTATGTTATTTGTCTCCTCTTCTATCTCTTTCCCATACCAACCCTGCCAAGCTCTTCCCATCCTCCCATGCCCCTTTCTGCATGCTCTCAGCTGAAATTCACACAGCCCTGCCCTAAGGTCCTCCCCATACCCTACCACTAATTCACCTTACTCTACATCTCATACCCATTCATCTAGGCCTAGGGCCTCCCTAACCCCTATGACTAATGTATCCTACTCTCTACATCTCATACCCATTCATCTAGGCCTAGGGCCTCCCTAACCCCTATGACTAATGTATCCTACTCTCTACATCTCATACCCATTCATCTAGGCCTAGGGCCTCCCTAACCCCTATGACTAATGTATCCTACCCTCTACATCTCATACCCATTCATCTAGGCCTAGGGCCTCCCTAACCCCTATGACTAATGTATCCTACTCTCTACATCTCATACCCATTCATCTGGGCCTAGTGCCTCCCTAACCCCTATGACTAATGTATCCTACTCTCTATATCTCATACCCATTCATCTGGGCCTAGGGCCTCCCTAACCCCTATGACTAATGCATCCTACCCTCTACATCTCATACCCATTCATCTGGGCCTAGTGCCTCCCTAACCCCTATGACTAATGTATCCTACTCTCTATATCTCATACCCATTCATCTGGGCCTAGGGCCTCCCTAACCCCTATGACTAATGCATCCTACCCTCTACATCTCATACCCATTCATCTAGGCCTAGGGCCTCCCTAACCCCTATGACTAATGTATCCTACTCTCTATATCTCTTACCCATTCACCTAGCTAACCATCCCCATCCAGACCTCACAACGACATGGCCAAAACCTCACATACTACCTACCTACCTCACCAAAATCTCTCGTACTTCTCCATTCCAGGCCCAATCCCCGCTCTAACTCCGTTTACTAATGTACTGTATATAGTACATATACTATTCCATATACCACTACCCCACTCTTTAAACCATTTATTTCACTCCCTAGGGTGTGGGGGGAATTTCCATTATACCCGACCACCGGTATAATGACTCAAGGGGCTTAAATTATATATTACCTATCTGTTGTTTATCTTATGTTGGTATGCATTTTAGCGGCTCCCCTGCCTTGTAGAGCACCTTTTCTTTTTACTGCATGGCTTTCAATGTGGTTGTTTCCTTTGCCAGCTTTTCTTCTCGCTCGTTTGGTTGCCTTGGCTTTGCTTATGGATCTTAAAGTAATAACGATCTAATAGCAAGACGACGGATGTTTATTTATTTTTTCTTTTCTCCCCCCTACGCAGCCCTCTTCCTCTCTAGAGACTCAGGATGTAAGAATACCTTAATATGAGCTTTTGCACACAAACACTCTCTCTGCCATGTACCTATAGAGGACTGAGAGTAGCTGTGGGGCACTTTGATGGGATGAGGGAGGGACGTAGCACAACTGATGTGTGACTATCATGTAAGGATATGGTTAAAATGGGTTTGGGAATAAGTGGGAGGGAATAACAAGCTTTTCTAGACCTTGGACAGGGGTTTGAACATCCAATGAATACAGTTGATTCTGCTGACTATGACAAATCATAGACATGGTATACTGGCTATTTTGTTGTTCCTCAGACCTGGCTAATATATATTTTCTCTTTGAAAGGGTGTGTGTCTTGGGTGAAAGGGGTGGAGGTGACTATTTGATGTGCGGGTGTGTGCAAGTTGGAGTGAGTGTGTGAGTAGGATGTAGTGGATGGTCAAAGCAGCATAGCACAAGTATCGTCAACACATGCTCCTCAAACCATTCCAATGCATTTCTAAAGACATGGGGGTATTTGGATGTGTCAGTGCTTGGCTAAGGATTTTCCATCATGTCCAGTCCCACTATGGTGAAATGGCCTAGCCGACAGTATAGAGGCATTCTTACATAATTAGACAGACTACAGTCCCAGTCCCACCCTTGAAAGTGGCGCCAATCTCCTGTTGCCTCCAATGTCCAATAGAGACTACTTTGGGCCAGGACACTCACCCTCATATTGCTTCAGACAGTGAAAGGGAAGGGGGAGGGAGGGAGGGTGTGGAGAGAGGGTGAGTGGGTGGATGGGTGAGACTGAGACCAAGGTATCACTCCACCCCAAGAATATGAATAACTGTTCTACATATATTTATTTTAGGATAGGAAAAGTGGTAGAGCAGAGCCCCCCGACCCCAAAAAGAAAGCCTCTTTTAGGTCCATCAGTACCTCCCTGGCCTCCAGCATCAAGAGACGTAGGTCGTCCAAAGACACGGTAAGGAGATGAAGAAGGGAACATCATCTTCCCTTACTCTTCCCTCTCTTCTCTCTCTCTTTCTCTACATCTGTCTCCTCTTCTCTCTCAATCTCTCCCTCTTTTCCTGTCTTTTCTATCACCATTCCCATCTCTTAATTGCCAGAACCCCATTCCTCTCACCCATCCTACATGGCTCAGCAGCAGCCATGGCCACATGTCTGTCAGTCTGCCATCGATCAGCCATCCAACCAGACGCCATCTGTAGGCAGACAGGATGCTAGGCAGCAGTGCAGGATGCAGAGCAGGTCAGGGGTTGGAGCTGGTGTGCTGGTGCTGTGGGGAGAGCAAATGCAGGGCCAGGCTGGGCTGGCTTCATGGGATTAGTGGGTGTAGTACTGGAGGTGCAACGCAGCAGTCTGTCTTGCTTGTTTGGGCTGCTCTTCCTTCCTGCCAATGATATGGACGTGGTTTTGACCAATTTGTCTCTTGGTGATTTTGAAGTGTGTGTGTGTGTGTGTGTAATTGTGTTTGTCTCTTGTTCCTTTGATTGCCTGATCCTTCTGTTCAATCCATCTTTTATACACTTCAATCCCGCACTTCTTCTTGTTTTGTTTCAGTCGTTGTTGGTTTTGATTTCAAAGCATGCGCCAACGTCCTGCCATTTGCCAAAGTCAGTCAACCGTTCTGGAAACAAACTAACATGTCGATTTTTACCAACAGACCATCTATTTCAGGGTTTTCCTCATGGAGTCATGTTATTAGATCTAGTCTGTCTACTTTTGATTTGTCATGTTTGTAACCATATTGTCTGACGAAAGGATTTATTTCAATGTCCTTGTGGTGTCCATTTTGCATGCTTTTTAGGGTCTATTTCTAGGTGGTTCTATTGTCTTCCTCTCTTTGCCTTTCTCGGGTTGAGATTCTTTGAAACATCACGCTTTTATTGTATAAGCAGCTTAGACCCACTGTAAAAAGAACACAGGCCTTATCTACCTCTCTTTCTATGGGGGCCTTGCTGCAGCACAATAAGAGTGTGATGCTCTCTCATTTCCTCCACAGTCCAGTTGGAAGGGCCTGCTCATTGCTGGTGAGGAGGCTCCTCCACAGTGGCCTGACAATCTAGTGACCTGCAACATTCTCTGTCCTGCTGTTCACCCAGACATAGCTGGCTGATGACCAAATCTGAGTTAACCAGCTATGGTTAATTCGGATTTAGCTTAGAGTTCCACAGTAGATATCAAAGCCTTTTGTTTTTCCTTGACTACTTACTGGACCAATCAAACATGTCGAAAAGGTCTCTCTTTGTCTGTGTTTCTGTTTGATTTCTCTCTCTTTTCCCCTTGGTCTTATATCTAGTATCTCTGACATTTACATTGATGTTACTTCTTTGATCCAAATCAATACTTACTCTCTCTTGGAGTTTTTCTATAGACTTGGTCTCAACTATTGGAATGGAGAAGATGGAATGACCATTGTTGCTGTTTGTGGGAGGGTTGGGATGGTGGGAGGGTTGGGATGGTGGTTTGGGAGTTATCATGCTCTTACGCACATCCATGGTGAAAAAGAGAGACCACATAGGTTATAATAAGATTATAACCAAAGATGTACCATCCTCAGTCTTTGACTATTATTTTGATTTTATATAAGTGTTCTTCTTTTATATTAATGGTTATTAATGGACTTTTGAGTGTCAGTGTCCCTCACCCACATGCCACACTGCTCCTCTCTCCCTCCCTCTACAAGCATGTGAATTAATGTTGTTGTTGTCAGTAGTAGTAGTAGAAGTAGTAGTTGCAGTAGAAATAGTAGTAGTAGCAGTAAGATATATTATTTTAGTAATAGTAATTGTAGTAGTTCAAAAGTCATTGTGGTAGTGGCCATAATATTGATGTATTGAAGTGTCTCGCTTTTGCTGGTCCACCTTCGGCCAGTAGGGGTTGCTCTAAATGATACCACTAACAGCAGGCCCCAAAGTAGGTCCACACGTGGACATCTTAACAGGGGCCTGTAAGCCTTGTGATGATGCAACTCTTAGATCTAAGTGATAAGTTCTTTGTAACTATTAGTAAAAAATCATCAGTATTTTTATTTGTATTACCCTATGATGATGTTGACCCTTGACTTAGCGTGGTAGTTGCATCATAACAACTTATATAGCTCAATATGCTTGAATGCTTGAAGAAAAGCATCAACACCGATTCAAATGAGAGACACAATCACCAACACCTAAAATAATCGTTTGAATTTGCTGATTTGCGAAATTGACAGGCATCAGAAATTACATTTGGGATGTTTGTGAGGATGGATGGAGGTACTCGGTGGATTATGATTGGCTTGTACTGAAGTGTCTCTGTTCTGAAAAGGAAGACCTCTTAAAGTACAAAAACATGTTTAAGCCATTTGTCTTATCACAGTTTGAAAAAGTGTTGTGAATTAGGTTTCTCCAACTTTTCTACTCTAAATCAGAATCCATGACAAAGTAAGTGTGATTTTGATTTGACATGCTGGAAACACCGCTGATGAAAACAGCATGTCTCGTAGAGAGCATGATTCAGCACAGTGGGATGGAATTATAGGAAGGCAACAAACTTCACAAAAAACAATCCCTATATTTTGCAAGATCAGTTCATGGCCATATTTGCAATGGATAAGGAACAATCCACAGCAATTGCAGTGGTTAGTGATACTGCTACTTTGTCAATTGCTAAAGGAACCATCCTTACCATTTTCAAGTATGTTACCTGCCATGAAGATCATGACAAATTACACAATCAATGACATTAGGTTACACAATCCCAAAGTCACAGTTGCCATAGTAACTGAGCACCTGCATGGAGCTGGGTATGTTGCTACCCAGCACTGTAGATGGCCATTAAAACCAACCACTCTGCTTCTCAGGAGGAGTACAGTGAAATATGGACTGGAAGTAAGAGTCCAACTGGATAGCGATGTGAAACAGCCAAGATTGCACTGGGGTTTAATCATAATGAATATTTTTCTCTCAGCTTAGCTGCTAAAAATAAAACCCGGTCTGCATGCAAATGACTGTGGGTAAATCAAGCTGTCTTATTTTATCCAAGGGGGTAAATGATTGCCAAGTCAGTCATGTAGGGTTGAGATTACCTTTGGCTGATTCAAATGTGCTCTACCCTCTGGGCCTTACCTCCACTCCAATGTAGTCATATGATAACCCTCCTCAGGCAGAGCAAGAACTAGCACATGTAGACTCATGGCTGCACTGTACTAATCTGAGGACACAACAATGGAACCAAAATGTTTCCACCTTTCCTAACCACACTGCCTTTCGGGGGTTATAAAACACCTCTGCTTTGATGATTTTGACTGAAATGGAGCAGAGGTGTTATTTTCTATAGCAGTTTTGTTTAGGGATTTTGTAGGGGATTGACTATGGCTCTGTTTTTCTCATGTTCTCTCCATCTCTGCAGCAGTACCCACCCACCGACATCACGGGCCAGCTCAACTTGTCCGACCCATCTGTCAGCACAGTGGTGTGAGAGGGACAGAAGGAGAGAGAGATTCTCTCCTCGGAGAGAAAGAGAGAGGGTGGGTGAACGGAGAGAGCCTTCCCCCAGATCGCTGCATTGTTGGATCCATCACTGCTGAAGCTTTTTGTCCCATTGGCTTTGCAGTGGAGCGATGGAGCCTACGTCTAAGAAAGGACTCCCCTGATCATATTCTCTGATCATGGCACCTGTTACAGCTGTCTGGCATTAGTTAGCTCTAGGGTTCTGAGCTTACTGACACATTCTGTGTTTTTATCTGTTTTCTCTATTCATGCTCAATTTATGCTTAAAACAGTCCAATCTTTGTCTAATTTACTTACTGCAGACATAGTGATGCTGGATACTACTACTATTTAATATATCTACATGATACATTTGACTGTTTTAAAAATCTTGTTTATTTAGATGACTTAAGTATACAAACAAGTTAAGTTCTGTACATATCATTTAACGTATAAGAAGGGACTATAACACACATTATTATTTCACAGTATTTAACAACAGGAGGTGGCAGGTAGTTTAACGGTTAAGGGTTAGTTAGGCCAGTAACCGAAAGGTCGCTGGTTTGAATCCTCAAGCTGACTAGGTGAAAAATCTGTCGATGGTCCTTGAGCAAGGCACTTAAGCCTAATTGCTCCAGTAAGTTGCTCTGGATAAGAGCCTCTGCTAAATGACTAAAATGTGAACAGTATAATAGGTACACTTTGCTGGATAACAACTACAGCATTTTATTTAGAAATTCTTATTTTAACTCCATGTTTAAACATTTTAGATATGTCTTTGTTCAATTGGACACGTTTTAATAGTGAGAATATTAACTTTTGTGACAATGTAATCCTTTAAAGCAGCAATTCTAAAGAAGGAAGCATGCATGTATTGTAAATGCATAGATGCAACTGAATATTTATGTAACTAATGTCCATGGTGTTAATATTGCTGCTACTGTTTGTTGGAATACTCTGTGGCACTTTACAACACACTTAAAACCATTTTCTAATCACTCACAGTTTTCTGAGATACAAAAATGGAGAACTTTGTTTACATTGTATTCTTTGCCCCTTAATAATTTTATAACTGCCAAATGCATGCTTGTATATATTTTATCCAGCCAGTATTATCCTTTGGTGCCCCTTGAAAACATTCTGCCTGTAACGTAATGTTCACATTTACCTGTATTTGGTCCAATGAGGTCCTTACACCTTTGATATTAGGAAAGTGGCAATGCTCTATTCTTATTTGAAAGGGATTTTTAGTCACGAATCTAATCAAAACTACAGGAAATACTCTCAAAAGGGTGCAAATTTTTGCTTTTGCCCTAGCACTACACACCTGATTCAAATAATCAACTCATCATAAGCCTTTGGTGGAATCATGTGTGTAGTCCTAAGGCAAAAGCAAAAATGTGAATCCTTTTGGGTCCCCAGGACCAGGATGAAGAGAAACATTCTCTGTCATTGTTTTCTGACATATGTTTGGAAACCTCCCTCTCGCTTTCCTCAGTCTTTCTTATCGCCAGTGTCAAGGTGTTGCATCAAAGGGCCAGGTTTTTCACCCAACCAGCACTTGGTCTTTCATGCAAAACCTCTTCCCTGTGCATGGCAGTCTATCTTCAATTTGCACTGAGGTCTTTTACATGATAGGAACCCATGTGAATTGATAACTCGGCTTAACTTGCAGTCTTGCGGCTGTGAGGTTAGGTACAGTTATCTTGGTTAAATGCAAAACGGGCCATTTCCCAGGCTCTGATGTTGAGAAACAAAGACAAAGTGTGGCATGTTGAAACAAAGACTACAGTACCATTCTGGCATGGCAATGCACAGCACTTTAACCTGAGGGCTTCCCCATACTGTTCCCTTCAACAATGCTGATTGAATTATGATTATGTATTCAGTATGCAAGTACATACAAATGTATATGAATAAGATTAGAAAACAGCTCACAAGAGAGATCATGGTCTAATTGTTACAGAATGATCCACAGCACAAAATGGTTAAATCAACGTTGTTTCAACGTAATTTGTCAATGTATTGTGATGTGGAAAATACATTGGATTTGAAAAAGTTGTCAAAGTTGTCAAGGTGACATTTCAACCACAGAATTATGTCATCATTGTAACCAATTTTCAACATAGTCAACCTTGAATAAAATATGTTGAATTTGTACCTTTTGAAACAACATCAGATCTTCAACGTTATATCCATGTCAGAAAAAAAACAACAGGCTGGGCTGTACCTGGTACTGGAGAGTTGATCTATCTACAGCTACCCGTTGGTCCAGGGTTTTAACCAAGCCCAGCCCTGCTTAGCTTTGATATTTTCCACTGACTACTACCAATGTGCTATCGTGAGAATGATTATTGAGAGATCTCTTAATAGCTAAATAGATTCACTGTTGCTATCAAAGTAATTCCAAAGGTCATATAAGCAATGTTCCCCCCCCCCGAAAAAATCCGGCACTGAGCAAATTTCAGGTCTGCTGAGCGCAAACTTGAATGTTGTGAAAATTCTGTGGAACTTCCAGCGCGTGTTTACTGCTTTAAGTTACAGTTTTAACAGTGGCCAAGTAGGCTACTGTGGCTATTTGGTCATAATGTAGGACTACCATAAAAAAACTATGGAGAAAATGAATCCCATAACATTGTAACATGGAAATCGCTGTTCTATCATGCAGCCTACAGTAGCAGCCAATATGTGTTGGTCAATGTAGGCCTACATCCATGCAGGGCTTGACATTAACCTGTTTATCCTCTTGTCTTTCATAAAAGGAGGTGACTGAAAATGTTTTTGTGTTGTTTGATGTAAGAAACCACTTTACAAAAGAAAATGTATTATTATTTCCATACCCTTTTTACAGAGAATCAGACAAATTATACTACCCTCTGCTTATTGGCTACTTAGCTTATTCAAGCCTGTCTCAATATACAAAACTGCCCCTTTAAGACAAAAAAAAGCTCTTTACCTGACTCGCTTTTCAAAGATGTCTAGGAATGTGTACGTTTTGTGGTCTTATAGGAAGCAATCACTCCCCTATTGCTGACTACAAATGATCTATAACTGGGCTAATAACTCACTAACTAGCAAAGGATACAAAATGCTTTGATCTCAAAACAAGTGCATTTTCTCAAGACCACAGCTGTAAACACAGTCCAGTTCAAGGTAAACGGCACAGATCCATATATGGCAATGGTCTATTTGTATATAGGCCTACTACAGCTCTGATTGGTTATGCCGCATGGGTCTGTGTAATGTACGGGTTGAGTCGTGTGCAATAGAATCCTACTCCGATGAGGTCTGCCTTCAACAAAATCTCTTGCATAGTTCGTTTTGTTTCAGGGTGTTGCATTAAAAGTGGCTAACATTGCATTGATTCGATCACAATTGCCACAGTAAAGGGAAACGTTGATAGTGTTAACAGGGAAAACTAGACAAACTGGATATTGAATTGTGTTTTGTTGTCAACACAACCAAATATCAACATTTAAAGGAGATGTAGCTTCTGCTTTGGTATTTCCATCTGTGCCACTGACATAGTTTAGCTTGAATTCCAGTTTGCTACAAAAAAAAAAAAGCATTTGTCGGATTCATGTCCCCTTCTCAACCAAAAATCTAAGTTAAAGAATAAGACTAAATCAAATCAAACTTTAAATAAAGTTTGATTTGATTTAGTCCCGTTCTATAGATTCAATATTTGTTTTATATGGAGACAAACTGGAATTAAAGCCAGACTACTGGCACAAAAGATACATATTTTTCAAATGTTGATATTTGGTTGTGTTGACCAAACACAATTCAATATCCCTTTAGCAATACAGCAAATAGCCTAAAGTTAACGCAATCTTACAAACTAATATAACAGTATTTATTCAATGTTAAAATTAGTAACACACCAATGGCCACATTGAGGTTACTGTACTTTAAATGTATTATGTAATCATAGAAAGTGGGCATGTTCAAGATGATAGCATGCAAAGGTCACAGGTCTGTGGAGATCTTTACAATTGCTTTAATAACGTGCAGAATCTCGAACAGCATTGATCAGTTCCACCATTTTTTATGTAATCTCAACTGCAATCCAGGTCATTTGGTTCTGCTATTACATGAAGCACAGTGACAACACATATTGTTGTATAAATACAGATTATCTGACATTGTTTTTCCATTCAAATTTGGTTGGGCTTTCAGATGGTTGAAAGCATAGTAATAACATGTTGGGAATTCAACACATTTCTGGCTGTCTTTTTGAGTGTCTCTCAACCAAATATTACCCAAATGTTCACCTTGAAATGACGTGGTGTCCCCAGTGGGGAGTGTCTCATACAAACAGAAAAAAAGTCATTAATAATTGTATGAATTTGTTTGGTGACAAAGTTTTTGATGAAACACATAGATTGTAGTACTTCACAGGAGAAACAGTTAACATATTAACAAATGTATAGCACTAAGTTTATGAATGTGAAATTGTATCATTGAAATAGTTGCTTCTAGTCATTTTCTCATTCTGGCCAATGCTTGCTTAAGTGTTTTTATCAGTGTTGTTTTTTGGTTCTTGAATGCTTATTGATATTGACCATACAGATTATGTTTAGTTTTCTGAAATGCATACTTTGAGTACAATGTAAATATAATTTGGTTTGTTATTGATGAGGATGAGGAGATTGACATTCTAGTACCACAAGTGCAATACAATGTCACGCACACACAAACACACACTCAAACACGGTATACATTTTGAAGTTTTACCTCCTCAATTACGAAGATGATATAAAAAGATTTTCAATTAAATGATCGTGTTTGTATAGATGCACTTGTAAATAAAATGTACCTATTGCCAAATGCAATCAGAGATGCTTTTGTTTATGCAGCGTAGCCAACTACACACATTGCAATCTATATTGTCTGCCGACACTCAAAGGGTGCACTTGGGTTAGTTCGCTTGTCACGTCGGATGAGCGTAGAGGCATGATACAGTATGTTATGTTCTGTGAATTTAGTGTGAACCCAATCCAAACGGAGCGCGGGCAAGCTAAATCAGGCAAGCTCATTTTCAGTGGCCGCAGTTGGGGCCTAGGACAGAAGAAGGCTGACGTGCCTGCTCAGGTAGAATATTTGGGTGAGTGTAGCTTAAGTTTTGTGCCTGTTTTTTTCCCAGAAGAGACAGGGGTCATGAATTGTGTTTCTAGTTAGGCATATGGCACAATTTTAGAGCGAATACATGTGATGCCACCAGATTCCACCGTCCACACCTGTTTGCAGGTGAACCTCATCACCTGAATTCTAGAGTTTGTAAGGTAAGAAGTTTTATTTTACTTTCATACACCCAAGTACTTCTCTGCAGCTGCCACCACAACATCTATTTTCTGTGATTTACATTCCATTTCTGCGGTACAGTTGATAACCACGGCTATGAACGCTAAGAAACCAACCTTACTGAAGCAACCTTACTGAACCTTGTTAAGTACCGGTACTTGTGCCATTCTTCAGGGGATTAATCACTGATGTTCCATTGGAGGCATGAGCCCAAGGAATGGAGGGGATGTAAACACATCAGACGGCTCGTAAAGAACATTATGAGAGATGACGTCATGTTAAAATCATGGGCAAAACAGGACAATCCCTGTTTAGGTCATTAAGATTGTTTGACTATTATCATACTGTCTTGTATGGTGTCTTATTGTCCATCAACAAGGTGAGGGCAAATCAAAACATGGTCATTATCGCATTTGTTGTGGAATAAAGTTTCCATGTAGGCTTAGTTTATAATGCTACATTGGAGTGGGTCTAGGGTTTATGGGATCAAGGTGTTGATGTGAGCCATGACCAGCCTTTCATAGCACTTCATGGCTACAGAACGTGAGTGCTACGGATCGGTAGCCATTTAGGCAGGTTACCTTGGTGTTTTTGGGCACAGGGAGATCTGCTTGAAACATGTAGGTATTACAGACACGGCCAGGGAGAGGTTGAAAATGTAAGTGAAGATGCTTGCCAGTTGGTCAGCGCATGCTCGGAGTACACGTCCTGGTAATCTGTCTGGCCCTGCGGCCTTGTGAATGTTGACCTGTTTAAAGGTCTTACTCTCATCGGCTATGGCGAGCGTGATCACACAGTCTTCTGGAACAGCTGGTGCTCTCATGCATGTTTCAATGTTGCTTGCCTCGAAGCGCGCATAGAAGTCATTTAGCTCGTCTAGTGGGCTTGTGTCACCTTTGTAGTCCGTAATAGTTTGCAAGCCCTGACACATCTGATGAGCGTCGGAGCCGCTGTAGTAGGAAAACATTGTCATTATTGCACTTGTTGTGGAATAAAGTTGCCATGTAGGCTTAGTTTATAATGACAACCATAATATACAATAACTCAATCCACCATGGGGACCTTACCCAAATAGATGGTTTAGTTTCATGTTCGTGTTGTTGCTCTGTACAGGCTAGTATAGTCAAATAAGGGCACAATCTGCAAGTCATGTTTTTACAGCATTGAAATGCAAATATAAAATGGAAACCTTGCTCACATGCAGCTGACAATAACAGATGTCACCATTTAGACTGGTTAGTAGGGCTGTGCACGGACCTTTCAGGGGGCAGGTGAAATGAAAAAAGGGTGAAACAACTTAAAAAATGTATATCTCAAAAGTCATAAAATACTTTGTATGTAGCGAAAAAAATATACATTCTTGAGCATAGGCCTATTCATTTCTGCAACAACACACTCATCACATATTGTAAGCAAGCTAGCTACAATGCTTCCTAAAGACATGATTGACATCAGGAAAAGAGGGTGGGATATCAGCTGATCATTTATGTTCATGATTGATGTAAATCTGATAGTTACTTAAAAAGACGTCACAATGACTTGCGGGCAGTGTGTTCAGAACAACAACGACAAAAACTGTACACCAAAAAAAGATACAATATACAGTACTATTCAAAAGTTTGGACACCTACTCATTCCAGGGTTTTTCTTAATTTTTACTATTATCTACATTGTAGAATAATAGTGAAGACATCAAACTATGAAATAACACATATGGAATCATGTTTTAATCAAAAAAAAGTGTTAAACAAATCAAAATATATTTTATATTTGAGATTCTTCAATGTAGGCACCCTTCAACTTGAGTGCTTTGCACACTCTTGGCATTCTCTCAACCAGCTTCATGAGGTAGTCACCTGGAATGCATTTCAATAAACAAGTGTGCTTTGTTAATTCCACAAAGTTAATTTGTGGAATGTATTTCCTTAATGCGTTTGAGACAATTAGTTGTGTTGTGACAAGGTAGGGGTGGTATACAGAAGATAGCCCTATTTGGTAAAAGACCAAGTCCATATTATGGCAAGAACAGGCTAGTATTACAGAAAAACCACAAAACATGTCAGTTTTATTTATTCATCACATAGATTGATCAAATTCATTTATAAACATTCCTACTGCCCATCACCGGCAGCTAAAATCCAATCAAACGCTGTGTTTGTCACTCTACACTCGCTCTCCTCCTCCACTGACGATAATGCACACACTAGAGTGTCTAGCCTTGGGCTCCCGAGTGGCACAGCGGTCTAAGGGACTGCATCTCAGTTCGGTTCCAGGCTTTATTACAACCGGCCGTGATTGGGAGTCCCATAGGGCAGCGCACAATTGGCCCAGCATTGTCCAGGTTAGGGTTTAGCCCGGGGTAGGCCATCATTGTAAATAATAATTTGTTCTTAACTAAATTGCCTAGTTAAATAAAATAAATACATTCTGGCTAGTCATCTCTTTGCTCCATGCACCTTGGAAAGAACCTTTTCCTGATCCAGTCAGGCATTCAGTAGATAGGCTACGCTTTACCTGGTCCAGTCAGTGTGCCCCCTCAGCAAAATACTTCTGACAGATCTTTTTTTAATAATTATGAAAAAATGTGGGTTTAAAAATGTTGTTCAGTAATTTACTTTGTTAACAATCATTGGAGTAAAACAAGATTATATTTTGGGTTCTGATGGGGTACGACAGAACTAAACTCATGAGGCATTTATAAATGATATGGCTACATATAATTAATTTATTGATGTAGCTATGATGTGAGTTGTATGAAGCCAAACCCATTGAGAAGTTACCTCACTCAAGCTGTTATCTCTTCTCCTTTGCCTTCACTGCCAAGCCAGGCATCGCACTGGAGATTTCATCTGCAAGAAGAATAACTACAGTTTCAACACATGGCCAAGCAACGCCGTTATGTTTTCGCCCCAGTTGCGCTTGTACTGTTTGGAATAGTAGCCATTTTCCTTCTAACTATTCCCACCAAGGACTTGACCGAACCTCCGGAATGTATGGTAAGATTCGTTGGGTTATTTCTGTGTTCACAGCTTTTATGCGGTGTCGTGAAATGTAAGATGAACCCATTTCCAACGGTGCAATGGAGAGTGCAGTGCGGTGTCCGGTCCTCTTGCGACACTGCTACGCATTCATAATATAAATTGCATAGTTTAAGTCCACTATAACACTGTTGATAAGAAAATTATGTTGACAAGCAGTCAACAATTGAGTAAGTCTATACACCTGATACGTAAAATAATACAAGAAACGTGTAGCAATTCAGTTAGCCTACAGTACCATCTTAGGTTTATAGGCTTAAAATGCTCTTTCCATACACTTGAATAAGGTTGATGGCCAACCTTTCTTAGCTTCTATCAAACAATACACCAGTTATGAGAGGACAGTCACTGAAAGGTAATAAAACCTGTTTAGCCATTAATGTGCCTGTCCCATTGTCATCATAGCCTTATTTTCTGCCGCATTCAAAACAACTGGGAACTCAGAAATCTCCGACTTTTGTTTTCAGTGCATTCAGGACAACTGTGAACTCGGAACCACAAAACGAGCTCCGACTGGGAAAAATACATTTGAACGGTCATCCAACTCGGAATTCCAAATTGGAAACTCCGGTATCTTTCTAGAGCTCCAACTTTCTGACCTGAAGACCACTGACGTCGTGATTTGACCTCGTTTTCTTTTAGTTCCCAGCTGTCTTGAAAGCATCATTCACCCGGAGAACTGTTCCAACATGGGTGCGAGCTGCTGACAACCTAGTGACACTACCAAAGATTTGTATAACTAATGCAAGATAGACCAGAGCCTGTCGTTTCCAATGGGAGCAAATGAATCACAGTGGGCAGAACAGGCGAGGATTTGGGCAGAGCCAAGCACTAGCTAATGAGATCCTATTGGCGCGTTCTAGCATTTATTTGCAGATTTACGTTAGGGAATGCCTACTCTGTGAAGTGCGCTTGTGCTATAACTCACTTTTCCCTTGCACTCTTTCTAAACAACGCATTATTTTGAAACTTTGGCAACGGCTAAAGTCTAGTTTTGAAAACAGAAAACTGTATGGAGATCAAATGTTTCATCATGAGAAAATTAGCAGGATGTTGGCCAAAATCCACCTTCTCCCACTGCGGGCCACTGGGCATCCTCTCATCACCATATTTGGTAGTGAGTGGATATGCCAACTGAAGGCTTTACATTTGTACATCCTGTGAAATGTCTGGCTCATTGTTCTATCTGTGACACTACATTGTGGTGTCCAAAGCAACCTGCTGACAATGACCGTTTTCGAGAGCATCAAGTCCATGAGGCATTGTTGGCGAGGGGCTTCTCCTGACACCTGCATTACATTGCAGACAGGGTCCTTGGAACTCCCCCCTTCCCCCACACCTCTTTCTCTCTTTCGCTCTCTGTGTGTGTGTCTCTCTCACTGTGTCTCTGTGTATCTCTGTGTGTGTGTCTCTCTCACTGTGTGTCTCTCTTTCGCTCTCTGTGTGTGTGTCTCTCTCACTGTGTCTCTGTGTATCTCTCTGTGTGTGTGTCTCTCTTTCGCTCTCTGTGTGTGTCTCTCTCACTGTGTCTCTGTGTATCTCTGTGTGTGTGTCTCTCTCACTGTGTGTCTCTCTTTCGCTCTCTGTGTGTGTCTCTCTCTCACTGTGTGTCTCTCTTTCGCTCTCTGTGTGTGTGTCTCTCTCACTGTGTCTCTGTGTATCTCTCTGTGTGTGTGTCTCTCTTTCGCTCTCTGTGTGTGTGTCTCTCTCACTGTGTCTCTGTGTATCTCTGTGTGTGTGTCTCTCTCACTGTGTGTCTCTCTTTCGCTCTCTGTGTGTGTGTCTCTCTCACTGTGTCTCTGTGTATCTCTCTGTGTGTGTGTCTCTCTTTCGCTCTCTGTGTGTGTCTCTCTCACTGTGTCTCTGTGTATCTCTGTGTGTGTGTCTCTCTCACTGTGTGTCTCTCTTTCGCTCTCTGTGTGTGTCTCTCTCTCACTGTGTCTCTCTTTCGCTCTCTGTGTGTGTCTCTCTCTCACTGTGTCTCTCTTTCGCTCTCTGTGTGTGTCTCTCTCTCACTGTGTATCTCTGTGTGTGTGTCTCTCTCACTGTGTCTCTGTGTATCTCTCTGTGTGTGTGTCTCTCTCACTGTGTATCTCTCTGTGTATCTCTCTGTGTGTGTGTCTCTCTCACTGTGTATCTCTCTGTGTGTGTGTGTGTGTGTGTGTGTGTGTGTGTGTGTGTGTGTGTGTGTGCGTGCGTGCGTGCGTGCGCTCTCTTCACTGCTCAAGGAGCAGCCCCCTGGACTTCTTCAGAATGCTTTTTACATGGATGGCATGTAAACTAACAACACAATTGTGGGCAACTTGGTGTGTATGTGTGTTGGTTCTGGTGTAGTCTGGTGTGGTCTGGTGTGATGTCACATACCCTCATGCATGCCTGGGTCTTTGTGCTATGTAGAAAGAAGCCTCCGCTCGCTTGAATAGACATTGCCAATGGCTCAAACCCCTGTATGTTTGGGTGAATTCAAAAATCTCAAAGAAAAGAGTCGTTTAATACAGCTTGAACCATAAAAGATGATAACTAGTACTTCTTACATGTGTTACTGACAGTCTGTTTATGTAAAGCATATGAATCAAACCTCTACTGGTTTTCATATAAATCTTATGAATACCCTTCAAGTTGTATGAATACCATACATTGTGTTTAAAAAAACAAAAAAAAACGGAAGCAGCTCTTTGTGGAGGACTGGCCTGCAGATGTTCTGTCCGTTAACAACCTAGAACCGTGGGAATGACTACTAGTGCATATTTTGTCAGTGGTGTATATCCATTATGTTTCTTTTTGGTGCATATCCATGTTGTTCTGTTTTTGGAAGACTCTCCCTCTAACCTCCCATTAGCTAGGTTTCCATCCAATTGGTGAAAGATTTTCATGCAAATGTTCTAAAATCTGCATAAAGAAAATATGCGCATTTTCCCACCAGTGGTGTGTTTCCACTATACTGACATGTTGCAGATAAAAATCAGCGAGTGATGACTTAGTGCACACAACGTACTTTTTCACTCAAGTTTTCATGTACCGAAATAAAAAAATGTGAAGTCCCCTATATCATCACAGCTGGGGATTACTACAGGTCGTCTTTGTGTAGCCCCTATTGCCTCTCTGTTATTATTTTCCCATACCAAAGCCGTCAACCACACCTCCCTGTTAGCTGGTGAAATTGTTAACAGTCAGTCTGTTTAGAAAAAGTTTGAAGGTCTCATCCTGTTTCCACCCCTCTGCCCCATCAATCATGTCAGTGGATGAGCTCGTTTTCAGCAGAAGAGTTTTTGGGGGGGTTATTGGGAGGTCGAAACAGGAAGATGTATTCCTCGGGTGAAACATACAGGCCATGCCAATCAGCTGTTTCGCCATTTAGTAGATACAGATAGTTATACTTAATGCCAGATAAATTGTCACCGCACTTGAGTTATTAATGTCAGCTGTGTAGACAAACTCAGTGGCCTTATGGTTAGAGTGTCCACCCTGATATTGGGAAGTTGGGAATTCAATCCCCAGCAGAGTTATACCCGATGATCGGGTATGCTTGGAATTCCGTATTAAATTCAGAGTTCAAAACATCTGGGAGCTCGGAAATCTCAGACTTCTGTGCGTTTGAAACAACTGGGAATTCAGAAAAAAAACTGGCCTCTTTCTAGAGCTCTGACCTGAAGATCACTCCGTCATAATTTTTCAGAGTTCCCAGTTGTTTTGAACACAGCAAACGGCCCAGTGCAGTCAAAACTGGGATTTCCTGTGTTTTATATATATGTCGACACTATGAGGTTGGAATAATATTGTGAAATTGTGAATATTATGATAATGCACTTTTAGTGTAAGAGCTGTTTGAAAACACCGCCTGAAATGTTAGCCTGTTTTGGTGGGAGGGAGTTTTGGCCTTTCCATGGTGACTTCTGTAAATTAGTTAATAGACCAATAAAAAAGACTTCCAAACTTCTCTGACAATAACAGCAAATTTTCTATTTTCCCTTTCCCACTCATACCACTCCAAGACAGTCCTAGCTAAATTCTTGCTTGAGAAATTTCTCTTTGCTATTAAGCTATTTTTATTTTATTTTATTACCATTTTAAAGGTCCAATGCAGTCGTTTTTAACTCGATATCAAATAATTTCTTGATAACAGTTAAATACCTTACTATGATTGTTTTCAATTAAAATGGTCCAAAAAATAAATAAATAAAGCTTCTTGGTCTAATAAATAATTTAGAGCATGGTGTCACCATGGAAGGCCAAAACTCCATCCCACAAAAACAGGCTTCAATTTCAGACTGTCTTTTCAAACAGCTTTTACAATAACAGGGGATTTTCACAATTTCACAATATTATTCCAATCTCATACTGTGGAAATATATATAAAACATAGGAAAAGCATGTGTTTCACTGCACTGATAACAATCACAGTAAGGTACTTAATTGTTGCCTAGAAATGATTTGATATTGAGATAAAAAATTACTGCATTGGACCTTTTTAGATGGATAGGGGTTAAAGGCCATGCAATAGACTCGTCTCCTGTACTTGTTAAGCTTACATCAAGCTGCCTCAATCTACAGAAACAGGAGATACTGCTCCTATGAGCTGTTCCAGCTTCCACAAGGCTCGTTCCAGGATACTTACTTACTGTACACCGTATGCTACTCATTTCTGTAGTATTATCCTATTTCCTGTTTGCAGTTTCACACATGCATGCTGTGAGAGACATATACAGTTACGTCCAAAACGATTGGCACCCTTGATAAAAATGTGCAAAAAAGACTATAAAATAAATAATACAAATACTGAGCTATATTGTATGACCAAAACAATGGGGAAATTATATTATTTTATATTAATACAATTTCTCAGAGAAAGAGATTTAGAGTAACAAGTAATACTTTTTTCTCAAAAAGATAGGGTTTAAAATTATTGGTACCCCTGTTTTCACTACCTTTCAATACCTCACCTTGCGAGGATAACGGCACTGAGCCTTTAAAAAAAAAATATATATATGTGATTGGAGAACACATTGGGAGTAATCTTAGACCATTCTTCTAGACCAATCCTCCTTGTAGAGTCTTTCCAGATCCTTGACATCCTTCGTCTGTGCTTATGGACCCCCTCTTTAATTAAAACACAGCCTGGAGACTGAGATGGCCATTGCAAAATGTTGATTTTGTGGCCAACTAACAATTTCTTTGTGGATGCTGATGTCTGCTTGACGTTATTGTCTTGGGGATCCATTTGCAGCCAAGTTTCAGCCGCATGGCAGAAGCAACCAGGTTTTTGACTAAAATGTCCTGGTACTGGGCAAAGTTCATGATACTTAACAGAACCAAATAGCCACATAGCAACAAAACCGACACGTGCGCAACTATGGAGCAAAACAGACAGGGTTGGCTTAGATTGTTGACAACATGTAAACTATATTTAGTCTCCAATGTTTATTAAAGTAGGTATGGGGTTCTTTTCTGCAAATGCATCTTTCTTTTGATGCAAAACCTACGACTGGTGTGTGTGGCCAAAGAGCTCTATTTTCATGTAATCTGACCATAGCAACAGTTCCAATCCAAGTGTCAACGACGTTTAGCAAACTCCAGGCGTTTACATTTGTTGGATGACAAAAAAATTGTGTTTAGAAATATTATATTCTTATTTTCAATAAAAGTGACCCTAAAATGACGAACTACATTATTTATCATTCATTTCTATTTGGTACAAAATAATCTGAAATGCAACCAAAATAAACTGCAAATGCATTCAAGAAGTTTGTGGAGTCACAAGCTTGATGTAATCATTGGGTGCTAGGAATATGGGACCAAATACTAAAGGTTTGACTACTTTAATACACATATAAGTGAATATGTTAAAATACTTTTTGTTCCCTAAAATGGGGGGACTATGTACAACAAGTGCTGTGATTTCTAAACCGTTCACCCGATATGGATGAAAATACCCTCACATTAAAGTGCCGGAGTACAGAGCCAAAACAACACATCTGTCACTACTTTTGGACCTCACTGTAGCTCAGTATTGTATGTTTTATTTCATACAGTCTTTTTTATTCGGCTTTATCAAGGGTGCCAATAATTATGGTAATGACTGTATATTACCATGTAAACACACATGCACATTTAGCATGAGGCAAAACATACAGAGACGGGAAAGGTCGATTGAAGGGGGGATTGAAGTGGAAAGAATGTAGATTAAGTTAAATTATTCTAGTCAATGGGTAGTGTCACGTTCCTGACCTGTTTTCTGTTGTTTTGTATGTGTTTAGTTGGTCAGGGCGTGAGTTGGGGTGGGTAGTCTATGTTATGTGTTTTCTATGTTGGGTTAATGTGTTGCCTGGTATGGTTCTCAATTAGAGGCAGGTGTTTGACGTTTCCTCTGATTGAGAACCATATTAAGGTAGGTTGTTCTCACTGTTTGTTTGTGCGTGATTGTTCCTGTGTCTGTGTATACCACATGCGACTGTTTCGTTTGTTCGTTCGTTTTAGGTAGTGTAATGGTGTAACCTCGCGAGGTTCCCACCCCACCATAGTCAATCCCAGCTTACATCTCCCCCTACAAATGACCACCCTCATATTACACCCACTTAATCCTTTGGGTAACATCGAGACAAGGGGCAGGACCGGGATAGAGGGATAGCTCAGGACAGAGGGATAGCTCAGGATAGAGAGGTAGCTCAGGATAGAGAGGTAGCTCATGATAGAGGGGCAACTCCGGACTGAAAGGCAGCTCCGGACAGAGAGACAGCTCTGGACTGAGGGGCAGTTCTGGATAAATAGCCGCTCTGGGCTGAGGGACAGCTCATGACTGGCTGACGGCTCTGGACGCTCATGGCTGGCTGACGGCTCTGGACGCTCATGGCTGGCTGACGGCTCTGGACGCTCATGGCTGGCTGACGGCTCTGGACGCTCATGGCTGGCTGACGGCTCTGGACGCTCATGGCTGGCTGACGGCTCTGGACGCTTCTGGCTCACTGACGGCTCTGGCAGATCCTGTCTGGTTGGCGGCTCTGGCAGATCCTGTCTGGTTGGCGGCTCTGGCAGATCCTGTCTGGTTGGCGGCTCTGGCAGATCCTGTCTGGTTGGCGGCTCTGGCAGATCCTGTCTGGTTGGCGGCCATGGCAGATCCTGTCTGGTTGGCGGCCATGGCAGATCCTGTCTGGTTGGCGGCTCTGGCAGATCCTGACTGACGAATGGCTCTAGCGGCTCCTGACTGACTAACGGCTCTGACGGCTCGGGACAGACGGGCGGCTCTAATGGCTCGGGACAGACGGATGGCTCAGACGGCGCTAGGGAGACGGATGGCTCAGATGGCGCTGGGGAGACGGATGGCTCAGATGGCGCTGCGGAGACGGATGGCTCAGATGGCGCTGCGGAGACGGATGGCTCAGATGGCGCTGTGGAGACGGGTGGCTCAGACTGATCCTGTCTGGCGGAAGGCTTTGGCTGCTCCTGTCTGGCGGAAGGCTCTGTAGGCTCATGGCAGACGGGCAGTTCATGCGGCGCTTGGCAGACGGACAGTTCAGGCGCCGTTGGGCAGACGGCAGACTCTGGCCGGCTGAGACGCACTGTAGGCCTGGTGCGTGGTGCCGGAACTGGAGGCACCGGACTGGAGACACGCACTTCAAGCCTAATGCGGGGAGCAGGGACAGGGCACACTGGACTCTCAAAGCGTACTATATGCCTGGTGCGTGGTACCGGCACTGGTGGCACCGGGCTGAGTGCACGTACATCAGGACGAGTACGGGGAGAAGGAACAGTGTGTACAGGGCTCTGGAGATGCACAGGTGGCTTAGTGCGTGGTGCCGGAACTGGAGGCACCGGACTGGAGACACGCACCATAGAGAGAGTGCGTGGAGGAGGAACAGGGCTCTGGAAACGCACTGGAAGCCTGGTGCGTGGTGTAGGCACTGGTGGTACTGGGCTGGGGCGGGGAGGTAGTGCCGGAAATACCGGACCGTGCAAGCGTACTGGCTCCCTTGAGCACCGAGCCTGCGCAACCTTACCTGGTTGAATGCTCCCCGTCGCCCTCCCAGTGCGGAGAGGTGGAATAACCCGCACCGGGCTATGTAGGCGAACCGGGGACACCATGCGTAAAGCTAGTGCCATGTAAGCCGGCCCAAGGAGACGTACTGGTGGCCAGATATGTAGAGCCGGCTTCATGGCACTTGGCTCAATGCTCAATCTAGCCCTACCAGTGTGGGGAGGTGGAATAACCCGCACTGGGCTATGCACACGTACAGGAGACACCATGCGCTCTACTACGTAACACGGTGTCTGCCCGTACTCCCGCTCTCCACGGTTAGCCTGGGAAGTGGGCGCAGGTCTCCTACCTGCCCTTGGCCCACTACCTCTTAGCCCCCCCCCCCAAGAAATATTTGGGTGGTACTCACGGGCTTTTCGGGCTTCCGTGCTAGACGAGTCCCCTCACAACGCCGGTTCCCTTCTCCGGTTGCCTCTGCTCTCCTCAGTGCCTCCAGCTGTTCCCATGGGAGGCGATCCCTTCCAGCCAGGATCTCCTCCCATGTGTAGCACCCTTTACCATCCAAAACATCGTCCCAAGTCCATTCCTCCTTCTTGCGCTGTCCCTTCCTCCGATTACACCGCTGCTTGATTCTGGATTGGTGGGTGGTTCTGTAACGGTAGTCCTCCTCCTCTTCAACCGAAAAGGAGGAGTAGTGATGGGACCAAGGCGCAGCGGGTTGTGAACACATAATTTATTTAAAGACAAGACGAAAAAACACGAACTTCACTATAACTAACAAAACAACAAACGGAGTAGACAGACCTGGACGACGAACTTTAAACACGAAGAACGCACGAACAGGGAAAATAGACTACACAAAATGACGATGTACAAAAACAAACCGAACAGTCCCGTATGGTGCGACAAACACTGACACAGGAGACAACCACCCACAACGAACACTGTGAAACAACCTACCTAAATATGACTTTCAATTAGAGGAACGCCAAACACCTGCCTCTAATTAAGAGCCATACCAGGCAACCCTTAAACCAACATAGAAACAGAAAACATAGAATGCCCACCCAAACTCACGTCCTGACCAACTAACACATACAACAAACTAACAGAAATAGGTCAGGAACGTGACAGGTAGTCTGTTCCTGTTCGTGCGTTCTTCGTCTATATGTAAGTTCGTTTGTTTCAGGTCTGTTGCCTTCGTTTATTGTTTTGTAATTTGTTCTAGTGTTCATTAATGTTTTGTCTTTCATTTAATAAATCAGTATGTATTCATCACCCGCTGCGCCTTGGTCCGTTCATTCACCACAAGACGAACGTTACAGAATCACCCACCAAACCCGGATCAAGCAGCGGGTTAACGGGCAGCAGCGACAGCAGCAGTGGGTCAAGGAGGAATGGACATGGGAGGAGATTCTGGACGGAGAAAGACCCTGGGCAGAGCCAGAGGAGTGTCGCCGCCCCAAAGCGGAGCTGGAGGCATCTAAAGCGCAGAGGCGGCATTATGAGGCGCTAGCAAGGCAGAGCGGCTGGAAGCCCGAGAGGCTCACCCAAAAATAAAGGGGATTGTGGCGAAGTCAGGTAGGAGACCTGCGCCAACTTCCCGGGCTTACCGTGGAAAGCGAGAGTACGGGCAGACACCGTGTTACGCAGTAGAGCGCATGGTGTCTCCTGTACGTGTTCATAGCCCGGTGCGGGTTATTCCACCTCCCCGCACTAGCCGGGCTAGATTGAGCATTGAGCCAAGTGCCATGAAGCCGGCTCTACATATCTGGCCTCCAGTACGTCTCCTCGGGCCGGTGTACATGGCACCAGCCTTACGCATGGTGTCCCCGGTTCGCCAACACAGCCCAGTGCGGGTTATTCCACCTCCCCGCACTGGACGGGCTGGTATTCAACCAGGTAAGGTTGGGCAGGCTCAGTGCTCAAGGGAGCCAGTACGCCTGCACGGTCCGGTATATCCGGCGCCACCTTCCCGCCCCAGCTCAGTACCACCAGTGCCTACACCACGCACCAGGCTTCCAGTGCGTCTCCAGAGCCCTGTTCCTCCTCCACGCACTCTCCCTGTGGTGCGTGTATCCAGCCCAGTGCCTTCAGTTCCGGCACCACGCATCAAGCCTCCTGTGCGTCTCCAGAGCCCTGTACGCACTGTTCCTTCTCCCCGTACTTGCCCTGATGTGCGTGCCCTCAGCCCGGTACCACCAGTGCCGGTACCACGCACCAGGCCTATAGTACGCCTTGAGAGTCCAGTGTGCCCTGTTGTTCCCCGCACTAGCCTGAAGGTGCGTGTCTTTAGCCCGGTACCTCCAGTTCCGGCACCACGCACCAGGCCTACAGTGCGTCTCAGCCGGCCAGAGTCTGCCGTCTGCCCAACGGCGCCTGAACTGCCCGTCTGCCCAACGGCGCCTGAACTGCCCGTCTGCCCAACGGCGCCTGCACTGCTCGTCTGCCCAACGCCGTCTGCCACGAGCCATTAGAGACGCCCGTCTGTCCCGAGCCAATAGAGCCGTCCGTCAGACAGGAGCCGCCAGAGCCGCCAGCCAGTCAGGAGCTGCCAGAGCCGCCAGCCAGTCAGGAGCTGCCAGAGCCGCCAGCCAGTCAGGAGCTGCCAGAGCCGCCAGCCAGTCAGGAGCTGCCAGAGCCGCCAGCCAGTCAGGAGCTGCCAGAGCCGCCAGCCAGTCAGGAGCTGCCAGAGCCGCCAGCCAGTCAGGAGCTGCCAGAGCCGCCAGCCAGTCAGGAGTTGCCAGAGCCGCCAGCCAGTTAGGAGCTGCCAGAGCCGCCAGCCAGTCAGGAGCTGCCAGAGCCGCCCTACAGTCATAAGCCGCCCTCCAGTCATGAGCCGCCCTCCAGTCATGAGCCGCCCTCCAGTCATGAGCCGCCCTACAGTCATGAGCCGCCCTACAGTCCTGAGCTGCCCCACAGTCATGAGCTGCCCTCCAGTCATGAGCTGCCCTCCAGTCATGAGCTGCCCTCCAGTCATGAGCTGCCCTCCAGTCATGAGCTGCCACTCAGTCCGGAGCTGCCACTCAGTCCAGAGCTGCCACTCAGTCCAGAGCTGCCACTCAGTCCGGAGCTGCCAGTAGTCCAGAGTTGTCCCTCTGTCCTAAGCTACCTCTCTGTCCGGAGCGATCTCTCTATCCTGAGCTACCTCTCTGTCCTGAGCTACCTCTCTGTCCTGAGTTGTCTCCTCTTTTTAGGAGGGGAGTTGGTGAAGGTTCCTGGACCATGGTCGGGGGCGAGGGTCGCCACTCAAGGGACGCTAAGGATTGGCACAAAGACAGTGGTGGAGTGGTGTCCTCGTCCACCGCGGACAGATGCCCACCCAGACCCTCCCCTTGAGTTTTAGGGGTGCGCCCGGAGTTCGCACCTTGAGGGGGGGGGGGGGGGGGGGGTTCTGTCACGTTCCTGACCTGTTTTCTGTTGTTTTGTATGCGTTTAGTTGGTCAGGGCGTTAGTTGGGGTGGGTAGTCTATGTTATGTGTTTTCTATGTTGGGTTAATGTGTTGCCTGGTATGGTTCTCAATTAGAGGCAGGTGTTTGACGTTTCCTCTGATTGAGAACCATATTAAGGTAGGTTGTTCTCACTGTTTGTTTGTGGGTGATTGTTCCTGTGTCTGTGTATACCACATGGGACTGTTTCGTTTGTTTGTTCGTTTTAGGTAGTCTGTTCCTGTTCGTGTGTTCTTCGTCTATATGTAAGTTTGTTTGTTTCAGGTCTGTTGCCTTCGTTTATTGTTTTGTAGTTTGTTCTAGTGTTAGTGTTTAGTGTTTCGTCTTTCATTTAATAAATCAGTATGTATTCATCACCCGCTGCGCCTTGGTCCGTTCATTCACCACAAGACGAACGTTACAGGTAGTGTGTGTGTGTGTGCACGCTGTCACAAAAACAGGAGGCTTCTGGTCTGAAAGCAACCCATGTTTGTCTGGTCTGAGAACAACCCATGTTTGCAGATCATGAAGGAGCTGTTTGGAGTGTGTAAACTCCAATCCTGATTGTGCTATGAATCGTCAACTCTAAACATGGTGAATTGTGTGTAATTGTTCAAATGAGAAAGGCAACAATAACTTGCCAAACACAGTCAGCGAATTAAACAAGTTTCAACAGCCTTGTCAGAAAAACAGAGCAATTCAAATGTAATTTTGTTGTCCAAAAGTGGGTGTTTAGAGTTGATGATTCATAGCACAATCAGGATTGGAGTTTACACACTACAAACAGTTCATGATCTGAAAACATGGGTTGTTCTCATCCTCTCTCACTTGCTCCACAACTTTCCATCTATCTTATCTTGAAGTAAACATTCAACCAACATTCTTGCTGCAAAAATATATACACATGTCATGAAAGCCAGAGGCCACCATTTGAAAGAAGAGGTTTATAGTCAATCAAGTTAAATGTCTTCCAGATGCCTCTATCCCTATTAAATGTCTTTGCGTAGATGGATTTCAAACACCTGAACATTTGTAGCCTTTTATTGTTTGGAGTAGAGTAGACCCAATTAGGTTGTCTTTCCTTTGACATTATTCTGAATCAGCAATTTTTGTCAATATTTTTCCCTCTGTCTTTAACCTCCCTCTCCTCTGTTCTCTCCAACCCTCTCCCCAGTATGGGATAGTCTTGGACGCAGGCTCCTCCCACACAGCTATGTACATCTACAAGTGGCCAGCAGACAAGCAGAACGGCACGGGTGTGGTCACTCAGCACAGTGAATGCCATCCAAAGGGTAAGAGTGTCCCAATAGAAGGATTCTTCCAGGTGTTTGTCTGCTATTTACCTAGTGTTTACATATACATTACTTTAAACTTATTAAAACAAGCAATATTACCATTTGTTAGTAACCAATTATTTGAAGTAATCACCAGAAAGTACAGATTTACATTTTTAAAAATTGTAAATTGCAGGCAGATACAAAATTATAGTAAAATTGTGTGTTACCCAAAGCCTTAAACCCTAAAATCTCAATTCTACTTTTGTTGGGTACTCTGAGTAGGAAAGAAACATTGTTTTAGTTAAATGGTGTGGAAGTTTTTTGGCACTCCAGTTGGCAAAGAACAGTTCCCATTGTGTGCTGTGTGCGGGCCTTTCGGCTAACTCATCACACAAGGCTAGACATAAAGAAGCAGAAAAACATGGATGCCTAGCAATGATGGATTTGTCAGTAGTTCTGCAGTGACTCAGTGTGCTGTGTGCTTTTCCAGTCCTGTCCTGCATACATGACTTGCGTGTTCATATAGATCACAGTTGTTGGCTGCTTTCCTTAATGTGAAGTATTTGCAAATACACCAGCTTTCCTGATGTTCATGTAGACAACACTTTCCAGGTAGTAAGACTCAATAATCTCCAAGTGCTCTCTTTTTATGTACAGTAGCTCTGCATGTGTGCATGTCTCCCTACCATCGTTTTCTATTAGTAGTCGATTTGATCAATGTTAATGTTAAATGAAATATAGTTAAAAATATACTTCTACAGGTTTGTCTAGGGAGAGGAGTTATTTTCATAAACTCAGATGACTAGACCACCAAATAAGTGGATGGAATTAGTGAAATTGTGATAATGTGTGGTCTGACTATATTACATATTAGATACAGTAATGTATCATGTTCCCGCCATGCAGGTGGAGGAATCTCTAGCTACGTGGGACAGCAGGGAGCAGCAGGGAGAAGCCTCCAAGTTTGTCTGGACCAGGCCATGCAAGATATCCCCAGAGCCAGGCACCACCTCACACCTGTCTACCTCGGAGCCACCGCTGGCATGAGGCTCCTCAAGTGAGTTATAGTGTGTTAATGAGTGTGAGTGCACAAGCATGTGGCTGTATCAAGGCACAAGGTGAGACCCAGATGCAGACACAGGAGGCAGAGTCTTACAATGTCTATTATTCCAAAGTGGTAGACAAGAGAATGGTCGTGGACAGGCTAAAAGGTCAGAACCAGATCAGAGTCCAGGAGGAACAAAGTGGCAGAAAGGCTCGTGGTCAAGGCAGGCAGAATGGTCAGGTAGGCAGGTCCAGAAACAGGCAAGTCCAGAAACGGGCAAGGATCAAAACCAGGAGGACTAGAAAAAGGAGAATGCAAAAAGCAGGAGAACGGGAAAACCGCTGGTTGACTTGGAAACATACAAGACGAACTGGCACAGAGAGACAGGAAACACAGGGATAAATACACTGGGGAACATAAGTGACACCTGGAGGGGGTGGAGACAATATGAGTATCGAGCCGGAGGCTCCTGGAGAACCAGTTGTTTGTGAAAGCCAAGAAGTGTGAGTTCCACCGCTCTACATTCTCCTTTCTGGGATATGTCATCGCTGATGGAAATGTCCAAATAGATCCTGAAAAGGTGAAAGCAGTGGTAGGGTGACCTCAATCTACGTCCAGGGTGCAGTTACAACGTTTCCTAGGGTTCGCTAACTTCTACTGCCGTTTCATTCGGGGCTACAGCACCCTGGCGGCCTCCCTCTCTGCACTCACCTCTCCCAAAGTACCGTTCACATGGTCTCCAGCTCTTGACAGAGCCATTGTGCACCTGAAGCATCAGTTCACCACAGCACCCATCCTTATCCATCCGGATCCGTCTCGTAAATTTGTGGTAGGTTGATGCTTCTGATGTTGGAGTGGGGGCCATCGTGTCCCAGCGATCTGCCCAGGACCATCCCTGTGCCTTCCTGTCCAATCGTTACAATCCAGCAGAAAGGAACTATGACGTAGGCAACCGAGAACTTCTGGCAGTCAAGATGGCGCTGGAAGAGTGGAGGCACAGGCTGGAAGGAGCAGAACAGCCATTTTTGGTTTTGACCGACCATAAAAATGTGGAATATCTCCATTCAGCCAAGCGCCTTAACTCCAGGCAGGTGGTGGGCTTTGTTATTTACAAGATTCAACTTCACCATTTCCTACCGCCCAGGGTCCAAAACAATGTGAATCCTGATGCCCTCTCCCGCCTATACAGTTCCTCTGCCAGACCCTTGGTCTCCAAAACCATGCCTTGCGGCTTTAGTGGGTTGGGGTATTGAAACCCTGGTTCGCAAGGCATAACGTTCCCAGCCTGACCTGAAGGGGACCTTGCTGACCGGTTGTTTGTCCCAAACTCAGTCCAATCCTGGAATGGGCTCATTCCTCCAGACTGACCTGTCATCCAGGTTCCCGTCGAACCCTAGCCTTCCTCCGACTATGTTTCTGGTGGCCCACAATGGTTCCTGACGTTTCTGCCTTCGTCACCGCTCAGAACAAGACCCCACGGCTGGCCTCCTGCAGCCACTACCGGTTCCTCATCGTCCATGGTCTCATATATCTCTGGACTTTGTCACCACCCCTCCTCCCCGTGTCATTGATGGCCATCCGGCATACACGGTAAAACGCCTCCTGGGTGTTCGACTACGGGGCAGGGGTTTCCAGTACCTGGTTGACTGGGAAGGTTGCGGCCCGGAGGAGAGGTGCTGGGTTCCCGCTAGAGACATCCTGGATCAACCAGGTATGCGCCCAGGTAGGACGCCAGGTGGCGCCCCTAGAGGGTGGGGGTACTGTCAGACCCTGATCTGTTTCGCTTGTCTCCACCCCCTCCAGGTGTCGCTTATTTTCCCCGGTTTATTTATCCCTGTGTTTCCTGTCTCTCTGTGCCAGTTCATCTTGTTTGTCAAGTCAACCAGCGTTTTTGTGGTTTTGACCCTTGCCTGTCCTGACTCTGAGCCTGCCTGCCTGACCTCGAGCCTGCCTGACCTCGAGCCTGCCTGACCTCGAGCCTGCCTATCGTCTTGTACCATTAGGACTCTGACCTGGTTTATGAACTCACCTGTACCCGACCTGCTTTTTGCCTACCCCTTTTGGCATAATAAATATCGGAGCTGTCACGACTTCTGCCGAAGTTGGCCCCTCTCCTTGTTCGGGCGACGTTCGGCGATCGACGTCACCGGCTTTCTAGCCCTCGCCGCTCCATTTTCCGTATATCCATTTGTCTTGTCTTGTTTCCATACACACCTGGTTTTCATTTCCCCAATTAAGCTACTTGTATTTAACCCTCTGTTTCCCATCATGTTTTGTGTGTAATTGTTTTCTTGTTCGGTGGTGTTAGTTTACGCGCTCTACTTTTATGTTCCGGTTTTTGAGCGCGTTTGATTCATGTAGTGCTCTCGTTTTTTGGAACTCTAATAAAAGTGTGCCTGTTCATTATAATCTGCTCTCCTGCACTTGACTTTGCCTCCAATACACCATGCTGACAGGAGCTCAACCATCTTCCTCCTGTGTCTGCATTTGGTTCTTGCCTTGTGCCCTTATACCGTCTGCTTTGCTTAATATAAGGAATTTGAAGTTATTTATACTTTGATACTAATGTATATTTTAGAAATTACATTTACTTTTGATACTTAAGTATATTTAGAACCAAATAATTTTACTCAAGTAGTATTTTACTGGGTGACTAACTTTTACTTGAATAACTTTCTATTAAGGTATCTATACTTTTACTTGTGTATCACAATTGGGTACTTTTTCCACCACTGGTAAGGATTTCCCGCTCCAGGGCAGACAGGCAAGAACAGGCCCCCAGGAGCTGCCAAGCTCCTAGAAACACGATCACACCTGTTTCAGACACATGGTCATATTCCTACAGTCTGTTTTAAAGACACATGTTCACACTAAGTTATACTAAGACCCCCATACCCATGCAGACGTACACATAGACATGTTTCATGCTCTTGTTCACACCTGTTTCAGACACATGCAATGTTAACAGAATTTAGGTCAAAGAAAAACATACACACAAATGGCACAATAAGAGTTTCTAACCCATGCAAATATGGACATTTCTGCATCTTTGTGTTATCAGGGTAAAATGTGAGTCGTTGTGGTTCTGAGATATCTAATAGGAAATGAGTCCACAACAAGCTTGAGAAATGTTGCATTTGTCTGGTAGATAGGGTATTGTTGTCATGCTGAGTAATGTTTTTCATTCCATTCCCCATGTTGATCCTGAATCTACTATATCTGAAGTAGTACATTTCACTTTGTCAACAGTATCTCCAGCCCTATCCAGTCAGCCCAGGTTTTACAGGAAGTGGGTCATAAAATCCAGTCCTATCCATTTAACTACCAGGGGTCGGCCATCTTAAGTGGCCAGGAGGAGGGAGCATACGGCTGGGTCACTGTCAACTATCTCTTGGAGAACTTCATCAAGGTACCATGGTCCAGCTTTCACCTTTCACCTGATTAGAAAATGGGGTAACGAGAAACACTCAAATAAAAATGTATAAACATTGCTCTCGGTTAATATAACCAGGGTTAAATCAGTAACCTCTGGTAGCCGCTAGATGCGGTTGTAATAAACTGAGCGGTTTCTGTTTTCTTCCTACAAATGTTTATCTTTTGAATGGTTTAAGCAACAACAACAATTGCACCCCTTCACTAAAAGATCAATCTCAGGAATACCCACAAGCCACGCAGGACTCATTAGAACTGAGTGGACAAGACCAGGCACTAAATCAGACTGGGGGAAAAATAACAATCATTAGCTGGGTTTCCATCCAATTGGCGACAGATTTTCATGTGAATATTCAAAGATCTGCATGAAAACAATATGTGCATTTTCTCACCAGAGATGTTTTTCCAGCAAATTGACTTTTTGGTTATAAAAGGTTGGGGGTGATGACGTAGTGATAACGGCAGCCTAGCATTGATGAGCATGTCACCAGAATAAGACCCTCAATATTTTTTGGAAAGGAGCATCATCACCTTGCACTTTCACCACCCTGTGAAGTTCATGATAATTTATTAAATCTGTAGGCAAGTAAACTGCATGCTTTCCTGACGAGTTGTTGTCGGAGGACCACACAACATGTCATCGCCTGACTCCAAATTTACTTCGATATGATGGTTATTAAATCAATATTTGCCCATAAAAGAGTTGTCACCGACATTTCTTGCACAATTAATATTACCGACAAAAAGATCCCACCTTGTCTAGCGTATTTTGTTTTGTCCACATATAGAAAATTTACCAACAAATAGTTTTTTCTCCATCAAGCCTGTCATTACATTTTTTATCCAACATGTACTTTACTGGCTTAAAAAGGTTGGATGGAAACCTGATTAGTGACTATGTTCTTTTCTACACAGAAGATTAAATTATTGACTAATGATCTTCTGAATTTCCAAATACATTTCTGATGCATTTCAGTCCTTCCTTTATATGGAAGTACTGTCAGACTGATTTGTAACAGATTGTCATTTGTAACAGATTGTCAATTTAAAAAAAACATTGGCCGTTGATTACATCACCCTTGTTTTTTTTTACATGGAGGGGTCAAAACAGTTTGGGAACCCCTAGAGTGTATACGGTTGTTTTGAATATAAAGATTTTGCATTAGCATTGCTATCTATGGTGGTTGTAATCGATCCCTGTCTTATTAATTTCTTTGCACGCAACCATAAGCACTTAAAAACGTAAGTATCCTGTGTTAGTTTCATTCTAAGCTTTTGTAGGCATCCTTTGAAAATGTACAGTCAAAAGTTTGGACGCACATTCAAGTTTTTTTTTTTAAAGTTTATTTTGTACATTGTAGAATAATAGTGAAGATATCAAAACTATGAAATAACATATATGGAATCATGTAGTAACCGAAAAGGTGTTAAAGAAATGTTAATATATTTTGTTTAAGATAAGATAAAGATAAGATTTGTTAAAGAAATCGTAATAGAGCACTCCACTAATCAGGCGTTTATGGTCAGACAGAAGTGGGGTCAGACAGAAGCTACTCCTCAGTAAGAGGCACATGACAGCCAACTTGGAGTTTGCCAAAAGGCACCTAAAGACTCTCAGACCATGAGAAACAATATTCTCTGATCTGATGAAACCAAGATTGAACTCTTTGGCCTGAATGCCAAGCGTCACGTCTGGAGAAAAACTGGTACCATCCCTACGGTGAAGCATGATGGTAGCAGCATCATGCTGTGGGGATGTTTTTCAGCAGCAGGGACTGGGAGACTAGTCAGGATCGAGGCAAAGATGAACGGAGCAAAGTATAGAGAAAAAAACGATTTAATACATTTTATAATAAGGCTGTAACCTCACAAAATGTGGAAAAAATCAAGGGGTCTGAATACTTTCCGAAGACACTGTACATAGATTACTGCATCTGCCTGTGGAGACAAACTACCCACACACCTCTCCTGTTACTTTGTTTGTCCCTGTGTGCCCACTGTAGTATGGCTTTGTGGGTCGTTGGCTGAGCCCGGGCAGACAGACGGTGGGGGCGCTGGACTTTGGTGGGGCGTCGACCCAGATCACCTTTGTGACCAAGGATGAGGTGGAAGACGAGAGGGACAGGATGAAACTACGTCTGTATGGCCATGACTACTCCCTGTACACACACAGCTTCCTGTGCTACGGACGAGACCAGGTCCTCAAACGCCTACTGGCTCACCTGGTGACGGTAGGAAACATTCTGTTTGGCCACAACAATAAAACAACAACCTTATACAGTACAGCAAGGGCCCAAAGTCTTTCCCAGTCATGTCACATTTTCAGGAAAAGCTCTTGGTTCCTGTTACAAGATACTATCATAGTGTAAATCAGGACCATTGAAATAAAGAAACTTTGTTATTAATCATTGGAAACCCACCCACTAACATATCACTGTTTTATATAATTGTTTTCTACCAGAGATTTAATTCACTGTGTGTATTTGAAAGTCATCCCAGTACAATTTCAACAATAGATATTGGCACTCAGTACCATAGTACTCCATACCTGTAACTTGCTCTCTACTTGATGTGTCAAGTTACTGTAATAATTTCTCACACTCACTCACTCAATCCCTCACCCTCTCTCTCTCAGGCTCAGGATCACACAGGGACAGTGGCCCATCCGTGCTTCCCTGCAGGCTACAGCGTCACCATGAAGCTGGGGACATTGTTTGACTCTCCCTGCACGGTGGCCCAGACACCCAGCTACAGCTACAATCCCCAGGCAGCCCTGTCTGTGAAGGGCACTGGCAATTATGATCACTGCCTGGGCAACATTACTGAGATCTTCTCCTTCCACAGCTGCCCCTTCTCCCAGTGCTCATTTGACAAGGTGTTCCAGCCCAATGTCAGTGGCAGCTTCATGGTGAGAGACAGTTTACTGTGGTTAAATCAACCCTAACCTTAGCTTCATGTCCACATCTGGGTTCAACCTTAATCCTAGCTTCAACCACAAACCTAACCTTTACCCCAACCATAGCTTCATGCCCACATCCCGGTTTAACCCTAATCCTAGCCTCTACCACAAACCTAACCCTAGCTCTAATCCTAGCTCCGGCCCGACCCTTGCTCCAGCACCAACTTTAACCCCAACCCTATCTCCAGCTCTAACCTTAACCCCAACCCTATCTCCAGCACCAACTTTAACCCCAACCCTATTTGCAGCACCAACTTTAACCCCAACCCTATCTCCAGCACCAACCTTAACCCCAACCCTAGCTCCAGCACCAACCTTAACCCTTACCCTAACCCTAGCTCCAGCCGTAACCCTAACTCCAGCTCCGACCCTAATCATAACTCATCCTTTTTTCTCTCTCTCTGTCCATTTGTCCATCAGGCGTTCTCTGCCTTCTTCTACATTCACCAGTTCCTACAGACTACTACAGGAATCCCTGTCACCACCCCTGCCCAACTAGAAGAGGCAGCCCATTCTATCTGTAACATGAGCATCAATGAGGTTAGCAGCCTTGTGTGTTTCTGTTTCTCTCTCTGTCTGTCTGTCTGTCTGTCTGTCTGTCTGTCTGTCTGTCTGTCTGTCTCTGTGTGTGTGCGCGCGAGCGAGAACATTTGTGTGTGAAGGGAAGAGAGCATCCATGCATGTGAGAGAAAGTGTCTCTGTTTGCATGTGTCTTAATGGATGATGGTTTTGTATGTATTTCAGAACTATGTCATCCCCATGTTTACATCCTGTTTCAGATGTTGGTGCTGGCCCCAGATCAGGAGCCTCGTCTGCAGGACTTCTGTGCTGCCTCTGTATTCACCAAGGTGCTCTTCACGAGAGGCTATGGCTTTGATGAGATCTCATTTCCCCACATTTCCTTCCAGAAAAAGGTGAGCTTGCTTGTTGAGAATGTTTTTTTTTCTCTATCTCCTTCTTTTACTCCAGATATCAGCATAATCCTTGACATTACACAAAGTCATATCAGCAAAGACATTACAGTATGAAGATAGGCAGAAACTGCTTCTCCAATAGAAATGCCCGATCACACTTGTAGGCGATGTTGTCTAGCTAAGCTCATGCATAGGAACAGGTCTAACGGTTGTCTCCCACCAAACTGTGCATGTGCAGGCCATCAAATCAAAGGCACTCCTTCGATATAAAGTTGTTTTTGACGAAAATGAAAACGTGTCAGTTTGTCACTTTCACAAGGTTGGGGTAATAAAATATTCAACCACTTAAGACGGGGCGGCAGGTAGCCACTTAGGGACAGCAGGTAGCCTTGTGGTTAGAGCGTTGGGACAGTAACCGAAAGGTTGCTAGATCGAATCCCTGAGCTGACAAGGTAAATATCTGTCGTTCAGGCCCTGAACAAGGCAGTTAACCGACAGTTCCTAGGCTGTCATTGTAAATAAGAATTTGTTCTTAACTGACTTGCCTAGTTAAAAAAAAGGTTAAACATTGGCTTGAATCTAGGTAGTGCCTATAGATTTTGAGAAAATTTTAATTTAAGGAAGACATTTTCACTTCTCTCATTGACTTCTCAAACACCAGACCCCGACCTGGTCTGCTTGGTCTGTTTCGCAAGAGTTCCCAGAAATCTCACAATGTTGCGTCTCTGGGTTTAGAAACTCTATGATATCAGTCTTTGTCATGCATCGTTTTTGAGGCTGCAGCCTCTCCATTGAAGCTTTAACCTCTGAATGTCCTTAATTAGTGCACCAAGTGCGTATCAGAATGCTCTGAGTGTACCCAAGCTGACTGAGGTGTGTGTTTGTGGTGTCACCAGGCAGGGGATGCCTCTGTGGGCTGGGCCCTGGGCTACATGCTCAGTCTGAGCAGTCTGCTGCCGGGGGAGAGTGTGGGCCTGAGGAAGGCCCTGAAACCCGGAGCATGGGCTGCCCTGCTCTTCCTCTTCGTCCTTCTCCCCGCCACCGCCCTGATGTATGTTTCCCTCCAAGCCTGCCGCAGGAAGAAGAAAGGAAGCAGTGACACTGCCAGCTAATCATCATAAGGGACTTCCATTGACACCTGCTTTCACTTTGTTTGGAGGAAAGATGGCAAACTCTTTGTAAGGGTGCTGGTGGTACAATCCTGGACCCAAGAGTGCGTAGATAACTGTATCATGAAGAAGATATAATGTTGTAGAAAGTGTTGATCATCTTTACCTTGAGATATAACAAGTGAGTTCTCCCCGGCTGTCAACACATTTTATATATCCTTTTTTTTATGTATACTTTAACAAACAGTTTTTTTTTTGTACAAGTATGCATTGTAGGCTATAATTAATGTTCAACATCACTCTCACATGTTACCCAACATTTAAGTATAATTTGTTTGTGCTTTATACTAATTCTGTATTTTGTATTGTGATAACAAAAAATCAACTATGTTTTGTACATGGAGTGGCCTTTGCAGAAGATATGTTAGTATTCATGCGTTTCATACGTCATATTGACTACAACTGACTAAAACTACAAGTACCATCATACCATCCCCCCTTTTATTTCCGGAAGTGTGTTACAGATCATTTACCATAACTGTCCACATTGATCATCACAGAAAGAATTATCTACTATTTTAAATTGAAGAATTATCAGCTGTGCGAGATAGAACTCTACGTTCCATTTCGTGAAAGTATTTTTGTGAAAAAAATGTGTACTCAAACGAAGGCTGCTGCTCTTATTGCGAACATTCCAGAGGCAGAAATCGACCCGACTGGTGTGTTCAAATACGTTCTCATTCGAGTACACAGTAAAGAAGACGGCGACGACTCGAGCGTAGATATTGTACGTGGATATGCCTGGGCCGAATATCATGGTAAGAGGTCCAATATTGTCATGTTTTTCTCTTTCAGAGTTGGCTAGCTAGCTAACTGCTGTATGATTCATGTCCATGTTACTGTCCAATTCTACATAGCCTAGTAGCTACTCATGCTGTACTGATGCTTACGAGCCAGTAGGTGGGGCCTTTGTCACTGAAAAATGCCAGAGCAGTCGGTCAGTATTGGTTTGCCTCCACTGTACAGCAAAATAATTACACCATTTGACTAGTTTTCTATGCACGTCACAGTGCTTTTGAAATATGTTGTATTTTGAGAGTATTTTCAAGAGCCTTGTTCTTAAACTTTGAGTACAGTACTGATCTTGTGTTTTTGTCACTGCAGCGGATATCTATGACAAGGTAGCAGAGGAGCTTGAGAAAGGAGGGCACCTAGACTGTGAATGTATTGGAGGAGGAAGGATTAAGCATGACTGCCAGTCAAAGAAGATCCACGTCTATGGCTACTCCATGGTAAGAGAATGCAAAATAAGTTATTTCAGTGGAACTCATGTACACCCATTGATTGGGTCTTCTAGTACATTTGTGACCATAACAATTCATCCACATATTATATACCAACATTTTGATACATTTTCTAATATTGTAAGACTGATATTGCATCTCTTAAGTGTTGTTATTTCCTAGCAGCCAAGTTATCATCTCAATTGCCTGCTTGTTCTTTGCAGGGCTTCGGAAAAGCAAATCACGCTGTTTCCACAGAGAAACTGAAGGTGCGCTACCCTAAATACGAGATCACCTGGGCTGATGAGGGATACTGACCTACACTGGACCCAACTTGGTCTTGGATCAGGCCTAACTCCTTTCTGTGTCAATAAGTGTGGGCCAATAGTACACAGCAGAACCTCAGTGGCATCACATTATGTGAGATCTGAAGACAAACCTGTCAGTACAAAGCTGAAACTGGGACTAAGACCGACACAGTACCTAGTCGCTGACTAATATAGCCAGAACAACAGTGCTTGATTTTCTATTTTGTTTCAGTGAAACAATAGATGGAAAACATATTACTTAACAGAAATCGTTTTATGTTTAAACATAAAATGAATAAATGTTTGCGTTGATTTAATAAATGGTAATGTATGCTTTATTGTCATGTACCTAAGGACATTTACATCATACAATACTGGTACCTGAAAAGGATAAAGTATGAAATTCCAACTCCGGTCATGGAGTTATAAAACTATTATCATGTTGAGCAATGTCGATTTCAAAACACGGGAAGTGACACACTTCACACTTTTATTTAAAAATGATTTCCTCTGGTTTCAGAACAGAAAAACTCGTCTGTCATTACTTTTGTCTACTTTATCGCACTGTGCATCTATCTAAATAAAGTTAATGTTGTTTTGTCAGCCAGTTAACTTTAAACTGCTGATCAACTGCTACTTGGGTAATGTGGATATCAAATAAGGTCAGATGAACTCGGTGATCTGAAATGCATTAACCTCCGATGTTGCCATACAGCTACCGTGCAGCTGTGCCAAACAATGTTAGGCATGTAAGAGCTGTCACACTACCACATAAAGTAAGTAGTATGTGTTAGAGGTTGACTGATTATGATTTTAACGGCGATACCGATTATTAGAGGACCAAAAAAAGCCGATGCTGATTAATCGGACGATTTGTGTGTGTGTATATGTATATATATATATATATATATATATATATAATAATTACAACAATACTGAATGAACAATGAACACTTATTTTAATTTGAATATAATACATAAAATCCATTTAGTCTCAAATAAATAATGAAACATGTTCAATTTGGTTTAAATAATGCAAAAACAGTGTTGGAGAAGAAAGTAAAAGTGCAATATGTGCCATGTAAAAAAAGCTAACGTTTAAGTTCCTTGCTCAGAACATATGAAAGCTGGTGGTTCCTTTTACATGACTCTTCAATATTCCCAGTTAAGAAGTTTTAGGTTGTAGTTATTATAGGACTATTTTTCTCTATACCATTTGTATTTCATATACCTTTGACTATTGGATGTTCTTATAGGCACTTTAGTATTGCCAGCCTAATCTCAGGAGTTGATAGGCTTGAAGTCATAAATAGCGCTGTGCATCCCAGCATTGCGAAGAGCTGCTGTTTGAAGGAATGCTTACAAGCCTGCTGCTGCCTACCACCGCTCAGTCAGACTGCTCTATCAAATCATATACTTAATTATAATATAATAAACACACAGAAATACGCGCCTTTGGTCATTAATATGGTCAAATCCGGAAACTCATTTTGAAAACAAAATGTTTCTTCTTTCAGTGAAATGCGGAACCGTTCCGTATTTTATCAAACGGGTGGTAACCCTGTCCTAAATATTATGTTTACATTGCACAACCTTCAATGTTATGTGATCATTTTGTAAAATTCTGGCAAATTAATTACAGTCTTTGTTAGGAATAAATGGCCTTACAACAGTTCGCAACGAGCCAGACGGCCCAAACTGCATATACCCTGACTCTGCTTGCACTGAACGCGAGAGAAGTGACACACTTTCCCTAGTTAATATTGCCTGCTAACATTAATTTATTTTAACTACATATGCTGATTAAAAAATATATACTTGTGTATTGATTTTAAGAAAGGCATTGATGTTTATGGTTAGGTACATTAATGCAACGATTGTGCTTTTTTCACGAATGGCTTTTGTTAAATCATCAGGTTGAAGTAGGCTGTGATTCGATGATAAATTAAAAGGCACCGCATTGATTAAATACAACGTAAAACAAGCTAGCTAACCTAGTAATATCATCAACCATGTGTAGTTAACTAGTGATTATGTGAAGATTGATTGTTTTTTATAAGATAAGTTTAATGCTAGCTAGCAACTTACCTTGGCTCCTTGCAGCCACACGGTCCTTTTGATGCTGCACTCACGTAACAGGTGATCAGCCTGCCACGGAGGCTCCTCATGATTTGCAATGTAATCGGCGTCCAAAAAGGCTGATTACCGATTGTTATGAAAACTTGAAATCGGCTCTAATTAATCGTCCATGATTAATCGGTCAACCTCTAGTATGTGTATATAAAAATATACAGAATATGGCAAGTCTACACTCAATCAAGGACCTAAAATATACACCCTTGATAAAGATGAGCAAAAATGACAGTATATAATAAATAATTAAAATACTGAGGTATATTATATGCTAAAAAAAGTGGGTAAATTCTTACATTTTATACTAATACAATTGCTCTGAGAAATAAATGTTTAACAAATCCTATATATTTTTTCTCAAAAAGGTAGGCATCAAAATTATTGACACTAGAAGTCTTCTCGGATCCACCTGTACCCAAATACCCGAGACCTGATCCAGGACCCAAAATTCTAAGGGCGCTTTCACATATCCCCTTATGATCTGGAGCATCTGGTACCCTGATCCGCACTATAAAGCATGAGAGAAAAGTAAATTGACCCTGGCTGAAACGAATCTTGGACATGCGTGAGTGGATAATGGGTCCAAGACCAGAGTACCAGGTATTGTGACGCGGCAGCCCGAGTCACGTAGAACTTTTTTGCCCGTTGTAAACAAGCTAGCTTGCTAACATCATGTAGAATGTGCGTCTTGCTAATCACACCCTGAAAATTTTATTTTCAGACCTTGTGAAAGCAAAATGTGTTCTGTAGAATTCTCACAAAAGCTACAGGAAACTTAACCACGGTACTGAATTTCATATGTGAAAACGCCCTAAATAATGTCATGGGTCGGATCTGATATGATTTGCACGGGTTTCAGGTATGTGTAATTTTAACTGACTTGTCCAGAAGGACCCGTACAGATACAAACACAACTGCCGCAGTAGAGGGAGAGAGAGGCATTTTTATAATTTATGCTGGTGCTCTTGCTTTTTACGAGAGTGGCGCATTTAGCTTGTTGTTGTTGGCCAATCATAAGTAATCAAAGCGGCAATCAGAACTCCATGTTCATGTCATCTGACCAAAGCACCGGTTCCAATCCAAGTGCCAAAGCCATTTAGCAAACTCCAGACGTTTACATTTACGATGTTGACTAGCTAAGCTCATGCGTAGGAACACGTCAGGTTGGTTCATGGTAGTGACTAAAGTGAAGGCAGACTCCCAGCAATGCTGTAATGGTGTCTCCCATGATGAAACAGTCCTCTCCATCCTGCCAAATGCATCTCAAATACTTCCTCTGGGACCCAGGTATCAAATCATACAGTACATTGAATCAATAAAAAACACTTGGTTCTCTGATCTTACTGCCCTTGTCCGACTACCTTATACAGACAGCAGTTTTACTGTCGTTAGCAAATGCGCCACACTGCCCCTCCCCCAGTACAATATAACGTTTTAGATAACAAAGGTTAGATTTATCATTAGGCTTCACAGGGCTGCGGCCTGTCCCACTGTAGGCCTCTGTGCATAGGGAGGGCACCCATCAGGCGGTGGTGTTGGCATCCTGAGAGCATCAGCGTGCATGGCTGGAGGACACCTCTTCCTAGGTCGCATCCCCACCTCCTTCCAGATCCACCTCCACTCCCAATGCGCTGAGGGTTGCCGTGGAGACGTGGCTATAGACTAGCTGCAGTTCCTGGACTGTGCCCTGCCTTGTGAGTCTCTTTTTCAGTCTTTTGATTCCTCTATTTCTCTTTTATTTTTCTCTTAGATTTGTTCATCTGTGTCAGTTTTAACATCACTTTGAGATTAAAGCGGTGATTCGTTTAACTCTCTTTCTCTCCCTCTATCTCTCTTTAACTCTCTACCTCTGCCTGCCTCTACATCCCTCTGTTTTCAGTGCCAGTGCCAGGGGTTACTGGAATGTGCTAGGGAAGGCTGTGTGGAGGAGCGTCAGGTCTGTGACGGCACCGATGACTATGGTGATCGAACTGATGAGAAGAATTCTGGTGAGATACACCTTATTCCAACCCTCTTCCACTATTTTCATTAACAATTAAATTATGTATTACAAGTAGAGGCAACTTTTGATTAAGAATGTAGAATGCAACAAATGACCAGCGCGGATGTGCAGGATTGTACTGGATTTGTTACCAAGTGTTGCCCACTTGTATGTGGCTGTGTGTTTAGAAGGCTACTGGGGCTGTGACTTTGAGAACAGAGTGTGTGTGACTGGGACCTGAGGACTATCTCCACTGGTCTGAAGTGGACATGGAGCAGTTAGGCCAACATCTCCATGACACACCCTCTCAAAGGACCCGGGAGAGACCACTCCACCAACACTGCATAACGTACCAGCTCAATGTCACTATAGAACATCATTGTCCTGTGCTGATTTCATTTCTCAATGAGATGTCTTCAACTTGTGTTGTTGCCCTGAATGTCACTTCCTGTATGTCACCGTACCTGAAGGGGGTTGAAATCTGATTGGACATCCTTTCAAAGCCCTCTTCTATAACCCACCAATAGCACACATCCTTGCAAGATATTCACTAAGGCAAAGGTGCCACTTTGGTTTTAAAAGTGGGGGGGACATAACCTGGTGGGGGGTGTGGGGGTCCTCCCCCCAAAATGTTTTGGCCATCTAAAGCTAATTTCCTGCATTTTTACACAATCCAATATGCCTCTAAATATCTCTATTTTCACAACAAAAAGTAAGCAAAAATGCCCACAGTCTTCAAGCTAAGTAAGAGATCATTAAATATGACTGAACTGGATCAAAGGTAATTCAATAACAAATATTGGGTTGCACCTTTAACCAATAGCCTAACAAAAGAACAACTCTTGAAAAAATACAAAGACTTTTGATTGTCTTTATAAGACATCCTCTATATCAAGTTTCAGCCAGACCGACCAGCCAGCTCAAGCCGCCTGCACGCTCCCCCCACCAGTCTAGTCAATAACTCAACTCTCCCAACACAATTTCTTTCCCAGGTCCCACCTTTTTTTTTTAATTAAGCTTTGGGAACAAAAAGACACATACACCTCCAATATATATTAACACACAAACAGCAAATCTTCCATATAATTAATTTCATAGGCCTAACGGTAATGTAGAGCTCTTTTTACTTGCACACAATATAGCTGGGTCACCCCATCCTGTCCCTAGGGGTCCACCACCCTGCAGTGCCCCAACCCAACACACCCCCACGCAGCTTTAGGATCTTAATGAAAATTCATTATTGTTTTCGGGTGTGTTAGGCCAAGGCCAGTGTGACAACCCACAGGAAGGCAGGTCCCCAGGGCCAGGACTGAGCAGCCCAGCAGCTAAGGATTGCTTAAATAGGTATCTCCCCTGACGTGGGCATGTTTTCAATACAGACTCCTTTAGTCGTACTGTATTCTATATAAGGCATACAGACCTTATGAAAGTTGCCCAGTATACCATTAATCCTGTAATAAATCAAATGTAGTGATACATAACTTGACATTGTGGGAGGATAACCAACCTTCCAACTAATGGAAATACATATCTTAGCCATTATAAATGCTAGATTACACAGTTTCTTCAGATAACAGTCTCCAGTATCAACATTTTCAAGCAAACAAAAACAGAGAGAAGGGAGAACCTGAAGACATGCTGAGATAAAAGTGCATATTCTTTGCCAGAATTCAGCCACCCTTCACAAGACCATAACATATGGAAATATGTCCCCTTTTCTGTTTTACACCTCCAGCAGAATAACTACATTGATGAGTGCATGATATTCAGTTTCACTGGCATATAATATGTTCTACGGATGGTCTGAAACTTCAGTAAGTTACAGTGCATTCGGAAAATATTCAGACCCCTTGATTTTTTCCCACATTTTGTTATGTTACAGACTTATTCTAAAATGTATTAAATAGTTTTTTCCCTTCATCAATCTACACACAATTCCCATAATGACAAAGCAAAAACATGTTTTTAGAAATGATTGCAAATTTATAAAATTTAAAAAACATATCACATTTACATAAGAATTCAAACCCTTTACTCAGTACTTTTATTGAAGTACCTTTGGCAGCGATTACAGCCTCGAGTCTTCTTGGGTATGGTACTACAAGCTTAGTACTCCTGTATTTGGGGAGTTCCTCCCATTCTTCTCTGTAGATCCTCTCAAGCTCTGTCAGGTTCGATGGGGAGCGTCGCTGCACAGCTGTTTTCAGGTCTCTCCAGAGATGTTCGATCAGCTTCAAGTCCGGACTCTGGCTGGGCCACTCATGGACATTCAGAGACTTGTCCCGAGGCCACTCCTCTGTTGTCTTGGCTGTGTGCTTAGGGTCGCTGTCCTGTTGAAAGGTGAACCTTCGCCCCAGTCTGGGGTCCTGAGCGCTCTGAAGCAGGTTTTTAATCAAGGATCTCTCTGTACTTTGCTCCGTTCATCTTTTCCTCGATCCTGACTAGTCTCCCAGTCACTGCCACTTAAAAACATCCCCACAGCCTAATGCTGCCACCACTATGCTTCACCGTAGGGATGGTGCCAGGTTTCCTCCAGGCGTGACGCTTGGCATTCAGGCCAAAGAGTTTCATCTTGGTTTCATCAGATCAGAGAATCTTGTATCTCATGGTCTGAGAGTCTTTAGGTGCCTTTTGGCAAATTCCAAGTTGGCTGTCATGTGCCTTTTACTGGGGAGTGGCTTCCGTCTGGCCACTCTACCATAAAGGCCTGATTTGGTAGAGTGCTGCAGAGATGGTTGTCCTTCTAGAAGGTTCTCCCATCTCCACAGAGGAACCCTAGAGCTCTTTCAGAGTGACCATCGGGTTCTTGGTCACCTCCCTGACCAAGGCCATTCTCCCCCGATTGCTCAGTTTGGCCGGGCGACCAGCTCTAGGAAGAGTCTTGGTGGTTCTAAACTTCTTCCATTTAAGAATGATGGAGGCCACTGTGTTCTTGGGGACCTTCAATGCTGCAGAAATTGTTTGGTACCCTTCCCCAGATCTGTTCCTTGAGATAATCCTGTCTCAGAGCTCTACGGACAATTCCTTCAACCTCATGGCTTGGTATTTACTCTGACATGCACTGTCTACTATGGGATCTTACATCGATATGGATGTACCTTCCCAAATCATGGATGTACCTTCCCAAATCATGTCCAAACAATAGAATTTACCACAGGTGGACTCCAATCAAGTTGTAGAAACATCTCAAGTATGATCAATGGAAACAGGATCCACCTGAGCTCATTTTCGAGTCTCATAGCAAAGGGTCTGAATACTTACTGTATGTAAATAAGGTATTTCTGTTTTTTTTTTAATAAATTGCTATTATTGGGTATTGTTTATAAGTTGATTGATTGATTGAATCCATTTTAGAATAAGGCTGTAATGTAACAAAATGTGGAAAAGTCAAGGGGTCTGAATACTTTCCGAATGCACCGTATGTCTGAGATTATATGAACATGACTGGGCATTCAAACATATCTGTATACATTCATCATTATCAATAGCTTCTACCAGGTCTTCCTCACATTTGTTGTTTTACATGTTTTGTTTCTTTGGGAAAAGCCTCTATCAACCATTGATACAGTTTGGAAATCAACTTTGGAGGTTTGTCAGACTGCCCTAAAATAGCATCTGGCTTGTCCAGTGCTGCACAGAAAGGTGAATAAAGTGTTGTACCTGCAGAAATCCCCTGCCAGCCTGATCTTGCCTCGACTCCTGTCACAATCTGATCCTCCTAAGATGATGCATGACTAAGAATGACCTTGTTGTACATTTATACATGATATTATCCAAGAATAGAATCAATGGTTCAATAATTGAAATGACCATTATTCCCAGATCCCAGACTGTAGCTTTATACTTAAGATTCTGAACTTTATATCATTAACTGATATTGTTAATATACAGCAAAATTCACCTGAGCTGGTCTTCCCTGGCTGTCTGACCCTGCTGGGACCCCTGTCACCATATGATCCTGCTAAGACATGATGAGCATAGTGTTGTGTACTGACTGTGCACAAGAGTGCAGAACCTGCAGGTGCCGACACAGATCATTGCAGCAGGGTTGGCATTTTTCATTCTGCGATTCTGCGGGCGGTCAGACAGAGGACTTATTTTTGTTGTCCCACAGATGATTCAGATACAGTTCTCTTTCTGCTTTAGATGCGTAAGCCTACCTATTGTATTCAAATGTATATTTTTTTGCATTCTTCACACACAGAATTCGCTGTTTCAACTTCTGTAGACTACCTCTCCTAGTTGGGCGTGAGAGTTCAAGTGCTCCTAGTATGTGTGGTCTCATTGAAATAGAGTAGGCTACCTACACGGGCGAGGAATCAAAGCATCAAATCAAATTGTATTTGTCACATGCACTGAATACAACAGGTGTAGACCTTACAGAGAAATGCTTACTTACTGTACAAGCCCTTAACCAACAATTCAGTTCAAGAAATAGTCAAGAAAACATTTACTAAATAAACTAAAGTTTAAAAAAATATATATATATAAGTAACACAATACATTTACATAACAATAAGGAGGTTATATACAGGGGGTACCGTAACATTTGTACTGTATCTATTTACTCTCTCCCCTTCCCATCTTTCATCCAAATTTCCCCTAACCTCCTGGGCATCATTGCACTAACGATACCAGTAATATCTGTGACTTTCATGAAGACTGTGCAGATAAAGATGACGAGGCCAAGTGTGGTGAGTACTCTGGGTTTATGACATACACTGAGTGTACAAAGCATTAGGAACACCTTCCTAATATTGAGTTGCACCTCCATCTTTTGCCCTCAGAACAACCTCAATTCGTTGAGGCATGGACTTTACAAGGTGTCAAAAGCGTTCCACAGGGATGCTGGCCCATGTTGACTCCAATGCTTCTTCCCGAAGTTGTCAAGTTTGCTCCAAGTCCCTCTGAATGGCACAAATGCACAATCCATGTCTCAATTGTCTCAAGGCTTAAAAATACAGTCTCCTCCCCTTCATCTACACCACATGTCAAACTCATTTCTCAGAGGGCTGAGTGTCTGCGGGTTTTTGCTCCTCACTTGTACTTAATTGATATATTAAGGTTACTGATTAGTAAGGAACTCCCATCACCTGGTTGTGGTGCAACTTTCACTTTCTGAAATTGCATTTTTGTCTCCCCCCCAGTTTTATCATTGGAATGTGATATAAAACGAGGCAACAGTCTGCTTTAGGACCATGCGTACGCCTCTGAGTGGTCGGGTAGGCTGTTTGGAGTGTTTATCCGACTGGGGGAAAAAATAAGAAAGTATGTCCCCACCACTTCTAAAACCAAGTTGGCACCCCTGCCTGGTTGTATAGGTCTTATTGAAAGGAAATAACAAGAATCAGCAGACACTGATTTGACACCCCTGATCTACACTGATTAAAGTGGATTTAACAAGTGACATCAATAAGGGATCATTGTTTTCCCCTAGATTCACATGGTCGGTCTAAGTCATGGAAAGAGAAGGTGTTCCTAAGGTTTTGTACACTCAGTGTATTTATTATTTAATCTGTAGCATGTTTGTATTATTTATTTCATGATTTTGAGTGTGAATCTGCATGTTCTTAGTATATTTCTATTTTTATTTATTAGGGATCCCCATTAGCTGCTGCCAAGGCAGCTACTCTTACTGGGGTCTAAACACATTAAGGCAGTAACATCACACATAAAACAAAATATAAAACAGTACATCATATAACATTATTACACCACTACAATATATCTACAATACGTATAATACCACCATACAACAATATTACAATGTGCGTGTGTGTAGAGTGCGTGTGTCTGTACCTGTGTATTTCTTCACAGTCCCCAATGTTCCATAAGGTGTATTTTTATCTGTTTTATTCATCTGACTCTTCTGCTTGCATCAGTTGCCTGATGCAGACAGGAGTTTCATGTAGTCATGGCTCTATGTATTACTGTGCGCCTCACATAGTTTGTTCTTGACTTGTGGATTGTGAAGAGACCTCGGGTGGCATGTCTTGTGGGGTATGCATGAGTGACCGAACTGTGGGCTAGTAGTTTAAACAGACACCTCGTGCATTCAGCATGTCAACACTTCTTACAAAAACAAGTAGTGATTAAGTCAATCTCTCCTCCACTATGTTAGCTCTACATGTACATTTAAGGACCAGAGTGCTGCACTATTCTGAGACAATTGTAATTTTCCAAGGTCCCTCTTTGTGGCACCTGACCACACGACTGAACACTAGTCCAGGTGCAACAAAACCAGGGCCTGTAGGACCTGCCTTGTTGTTAAGAAGGCAGTGCAACGCTTTATTATTGACAGACTTCTTGCCGTCTTAGCTACATGTTTTGACCATGACAGTTTACAATCCAGGGTTACTCCAAGCAGTTGTCACCTCAACTTGCTAAATTTCCACAATATTCATTACAAGATTTAGTTGAGATTTAGGGTTTATTCAATGATTTGTCCCAAATACAATGCTTTTCGTTTTTGTAATATTTAGGACTAACGTATTTCTTGCCACCCATTCTGAAACTAACTGCAGCTCTTTGTTAAGTGTTGCAGTGATTTCACTCGCTGTAGTACAGTAGCTGACGTGTATAGTTTTGAGTCATCCGCATACATAGACGCACTGGCTTTACTCAAAGCCAATGGCATGTCATTAGTAAAAATTGAGAAAAGTAAGGGGCCTAGACAGCTGCCTTGGGGAATTCCTGATTCTACCTGGATTATGTTGGAGAGGCTTCCATTAAAGAACACCCTCGGTGTTCTGTTAGACAGGTAACTCTTTATCCACAATATAGCAAGCGGTGTAAAGCCACAACATATACGTTTTTCCAGCAGTAGACTATAATCGATGTGAAAAGCCACACTGAAGTCTAACAAACAGCTCCCACAATCTTTTTATCAACAATTTCTCTCAGCCAATCATCAGTCATTTGTGTAAGGGCCATGCTTGTTGAATGTCCTTCCCTATAAGTGTGCTGAAAGTCTGTTGTAAATTTGTGTACTGTAAAATAGCATTGTATCTGGTCAAAGTAAAAAAATCCCAAAAGTTTGTTAACAGGCTGATTTGTTGGCTGTTTGAGCCAGTAATAGGGGCTTTACTATTCTTTGCTAGCGGAATTACTTTTGCTTCCCTCCATGCCTCAGGGCACACACTTTCTAGTAGGCTTATATTCATGATATGGCAAATAGGAGTGGCAATATCGTCTGCTATTATTCTCAGTAATTTTACATCCAAGTTGTCAGACACCGGTGTCTTGTCATTGTTGATAGACAACAATAATTTTTTCACCTCTTCCACACTCACTTTACGGGATTCAAAATTACATTGCTTGTCTTTCATAATTTGATCAGTTATACGTGGATGTGTAGTATCGGCGTCTGTTGCTGTCAAGTCATGCCTACGTTTGCTAATCTTGCCAATGAAAAAATCCTTAAAGTTATTGCCAATATCAGTCAGTTCTGTGATTGAATGAACCATCTAATTCAATGAATGGAGCTGAGTTTGCCTTTTTGGTGCTCCAAAGCTTTTTACTATCATTCTTTATATAATGTATATTTGTTTCATAGTAGAGTTTCTTCTTTTTATTCAGTATAGTCACATGATTTCTCAATTTGCAGTACGTTTGTCATTCGGTTGTGCAGCCAGACTTATTTGCCATTCATTTTGCCTCATCCATCTCCACCATGTAATTTTTCAATTGCTCATCAATCTATGGGGATTTAACAGTTTTTACTGTAATTTTGTTAATGGGTGAATGCTTACTAGTAACTGGAATTTCATAAATGTGTCAAGCGCAGCGTCTTGTTGCTCCTCATTACACAACACAGACCAACAAATATTTTTTACATCATCAACATAGGAATCACTACAAAACTTATTGTATGACATCTTATACACTATATTAGGCCCAGCCTTTGGAACATTGGTTTTCCTAGATATATCTACTAAACTCAGCAAAAAAAGAAACACCCCTTTTTCAGGACCCTGTCTTTCAAATATAATTAGTAAAAATCCAAATAACTTCACAGATCTTTATTGTAAAGGGTTTAAACACAGTTTCCCATGCTTGCTCAATGAACCATAAACAATTAATGAACATGCACCTGCGGAACGGTCATTAAGACACTAACAGCTTACTGACGGTAGGTAATTAAGTTCACAGTTATGAAAACTTAGGACACTAAAGAGGCCTTTCTACGGACTCTGAATAACACCAAAAGAAAGATGCCAAGGGTCCCTGCTCATCTGCGTGAACGTGCCTTAGGCATGCTGCAAGGAGACATGAGGACTGCAGATGTGGCCAGGGTTATAAATTGCAATGTCAGTACTGTGAGACAACACAGGGGGTATTGCAGCTTCCATCATCATGTTAGTGCTGCTGCTGGCCTCTCTGGGAGACTTGCTGTACTACTACCTGCACATCCAGGACAAAACAAAGGCAATGACTGGCAGGGCTGTGGACCGATCAGCTGCTCCTTCAGCTCATGGAGGTTTTGGTAACGACACATATGACCTATGCCTCACAGTGAGTATTATGGTTCCACTATTTCTTGGTTGTTTCTGGGGGTTTTCACCGGTTTCAAGAACAGTTCAAGAAACAGTTCAGGAAGGTGTTTCTAATATTTGTAGTTTTCTTATCATTCTCCTTTTGTCCATTTTCAGCAGGGCAGAGTGACCGTGCTTCCAGTCCCGGTACAACCAATAGCGTAGGTTTTCACTAACGAAGACTCCGTCCCTGTAAGTACATTCTGAATTAATTAACTTCTATTCACTTATTTATTCTAAGCTATGCTGCTCTGTGAATAACCTATGAATATCTGCCTTTGTGTGTCTGCAGGACTCCACAGAATTAGTGAGGGAGGAGATGGTGTTGAAGGGGAGAGTCTGCAGCCTAGTGGTGGCTTTGTGAAATTAAGGCGATATTACAGCAGAAGAACTGCTTGTGTTGTCTTGCACACACACTTGGATATCAGGATAGCAGTAACTTGCTAACTGTGAGTGAAGTGTCTATAGCGTCCACTGAACACGTTCACAAACCCCACACACACATATACTCACACTCATCCATGTACCATTGCAATCAATGGAGCAGCTGCAGATTCGACTGACTGGGTCCTGAAGTCTGGGACTTCTCCAGGTGGACAGTCCGGATAGTTGGAGGTCAAAGGTGCAAGAGATGAGATGGCTCACTGTATGCATTTCTAGCTGCCAAAGCATGAAATTGCCCCTTCTGTCTCCAGAGACAAGACACTCTGCTCTGTTGTGGTAATCCTACTAATAGAGTTAGGTGTAGAAGAAATGGAGAACGTGTCTGACGTCGAATCCTGTCGGTTAGCTACAGTGCTGAATTAAATGTATAGCTTATTGACATCAGAGCCATGCTGTATAGCTGTTTGTCATAGAGTGCAGCTGGTCAAACTTCAAGCAAGAGAGACGGAGACAGGGAGAGGGATTGCATGCCCTATATTAGAACTTGTGATAGGTGCCTTGTTAAAATTGGATTCCAAATAGAGTACAAATGTTCTGGGGCAAATAGAAGAAGACTATAAGAGGAAAATTAAGAGCATGTATTATCAAGCAAAATGTTGTTGAAATTGTACCAAATTGTATGTTTTGAGATTATGACTATTTTTCATTAAAACAGTAAATGTCATGCACCATATTGCTTCAGTTTAGTTTTACAATAAATATACATTCATTTGCTTATGACACATTGTGACAAGTGACATCAATGGTACATATTCATATTAAACTGTCAGACCAATTTGTAGGCTAATTATAGGTCTAATCTGTCATCATTTAAGTAAATTGAATCCTATTATTTATTTGGTCAAGAGTACAGGTGGTGTTGCCCTGGTCAAATGAGAAATTGACTTGGGAAAAATGATGAACAAGGGAATGACGATATCGCCCCTAGCAACACCTACGTCTCCACGGCAACATCCTCCCCTGTCCTCTTCTCTTCGGTGGCATCAATCACACAGGCTGTTTTCGAAAAGACTACCAACTCCTACAAAAATGGTTGGGTTACACACTGTATTGACAGGTGTAGTGGCATAAATTCGGCTGTAGCCTAGCCATAGTTAGATCAAATTATTGCACGGGCAGTTAGGCTTCCTAATGACAGCGCACACATCCATATAGGTGGGTGGTTGTAAGGCGCAAATTAGGAGGGAGCTGGCCTCGAATGAAACTCGGATGCAATTCCATAAAAACAAATGATTTAATTGCTCTCGAAAATAAACAGAATATACCACGCGCTTACACCGATCCTGACTCCCGCTGCTCGGACAAACCTCTTTTCCAGGCTCGTGCCATCCGTCCTCTTCCAATACCTTAACTGATGTGGTGCGCGGATTAGCTTTTTTTCACCTGCACCCGCCGGCAATTCCTAATAACCCACCCGCAATTGCTAATAACCCACCCGCAACCGCCCTGATATACACGACTCAACGTGCATAGGCCTATCAGCTTTTATGATGCGTTTTTGATGAAGACAGCACCTCTACATATGGTATATAACGGTGAGCATTGCAATCTCTCATGATGCAGAAATAAATAAATCATACTTCTCCGCTCCTGTTCCCAAGCCCAAATTATGCCTACATTTGGTGTATAATTTTACTGCAATAAATGCTTAACTCTGCAGAAGTTATTAAGGCTATGTGATAGGTTATAGATCTACAGTTAGTGTCCAGATTTCAGTTACAGTGCAATTAGTGCAACCAATGACAATAGTGAGGGGTGTGTCATAATGATTAAGTTAATTAGAATGAACATATTAGGTGTACGCTAAAAAGCTGTAGAAAGAATATATCAATTTATAAGACGCAGGTTCTCTGCTAATTATCCTGCAGGTTTTTATTTTCTTGTTCTTTCCCCTGCAGAGTGTAAGAATATCGTGGCTTTCTAATACGTTGAGACATTAACTTTGGAGTTACTTAACGGAGTTACTCCATCATATGGTGCTGTTTTTACTGCTTGTGTCACGATCGTGTGGAGGATTGACGGACCAAAACGCAGCTTTAGGAAAATAAGCCATCTCCTTTTTATTGATGAAGAAGGCAAACGAAACAAAAACACTTAAACACTAAACAAAACAAGAAAACGATCGTGAAGCTAAACAACGATGTGCACACACTGGCTACAAACGTATCACATAGACAACTACTCACAACAAATGAAAGCCTATGGCTACCCTAAATAAGGCTCCCAATCAGAGACAACCGAAATCAGCTGTCTCTAATTGGGAACTCATTCAGGTAACCATAGACTCTCCTAGACAACTAAACATACATAGACAACGCTAGACACATGTACTCAACACAAACCCATATACTACACCCAACAACCCCTTTACCATAGAATCACCCAAAACCAACAAAACACAAACATTCCCCATGTCACACCCTGACCTAACTAAAATAATAAAGAAAACAAAGAATACTAAGGCCAGGGCGTGACAGCTTGGATATTAAACCGGCGTAAAACAAAAAAACAAATAAATTAAATCCATTACCTGGTTGCTGTTTTTTTTGTCTGCCTGCTTTTCATTTTTTTGCAGAAGTACTAGGTAATTTATCCCTCACCGGGTTCCTATTCCTCCAAGCGGGTCACGACATAAGCTCTCCCAGGGCGTCAGACTCCTGCTCCGTGGCCTTGTTGGTTTGGCTGAGCTAATGGCTTCCCTTTGTGACATGTGTGATGGTGGCATCCCCCCTGGGGATCCGCATACCTCCTGTATGCACTGTCTGGGTTTGAGCCACGTGGAGAGGGTGATGGATCGCCCTACCGCATGCCTGTTTTGTGTGGTGTTCTCAGAACGCCTACACCTGGTGCGATTGGAGGCCATGCGCAAGTGGGTCAGCCAGGCTTGGGCTCAGCCTGGGGACGAGCTCCCTCCCTCAGGAGTGGTGCACCAGCGAGCTGTTAGTCCCTCTACTGTGCCCAATACCCCTCCCAGGAAGCGTGGTCGGAGCCACTACAGGCAGAGCCCATCTGCTGCCAGTTCTGGACGGGGGCAGGAGTCGGAACCGCTGGGACCACCTTGAATGGAGAGTGCATGCCCTGCGTCAGGAGGTTGATAGCTTCGATGGCGATGACAGCTGTTCCCTGTTGGCCAGTGATAGGCTGTTCTTGGTGGCACTGTTCATCATGGTGAGTGGGGCTACCAGGCTGACAGGCCATCAGAAGCCGGCAGCGGGGATTCATCGCCCCGAGAGGCTATGAGGAGCCTACTCACTCGGGTAGCCACTGCACTGGGAATCAAACTGGTGGACAGTGATGACTCTCCATCTGTCCCCATCTCTGCTGAGTTCCGTGGGGCCTTGCAGGAGAGCTGGGTCTCTGCCAGGGGGCGCTTCCGACTCACAGCAGAGACTGGACCATGGAGTTATGTTGCGGGTGCAGAGTCACTCGTCCTCCGGGAGTACCCGACCATGGTTACCATGATAGCTGACATGGTCCTCCCAGACCGGGAGATTATAGGGTGGAACCCACGACTGAAGCCAGCACCCCCCAGAGTCTTTGATGCGGACCTGAAAGCCACATATGGTCCCTCTGCTCTCTTGGCCGCCTTAGCAACGCAGCCATGCTGCTGCAGGTCTACCTGCAGACTCTGTTGCCCTGGCTGGAGGAGGGCACAGAGGAGTTCCTCCGGGAAGCGATGGAGGTGTCTTGCCTGCTTTCCCTGCTCCAGAGAGATGTGGCCCGTGCAATCTCTGGCTGGCCCAATCTCATCTGCCAGCTGCTCTCCAGAGCACATTTGCCACTCTCCCCATCACCCCAGGGCTGACATTTGGCCCAGGGGTTCGTAGGGATTGGGAGATCCTGAGATGGTTCATGCCACATCCTCAGGCCCCGGGTCCAAGGTGCCACCCACCTGCACCCGAATGATGGTGGGGTCCCTCCCGCCTCGTGCTGAGGGACGACAGAGGGGAGGGGCACAGCATACGGTGGAACAACAACCTGTTAACCGTCACCGCCATAGGAATGTGCCAGGAGGACCCAGGAGCTCGGCGCCAGAGGAGAGGCGGACCCCGGTAGGACCCATGACACACCCTTCCCTGGCCTCTGCCGCTTCTCCTGGTCCCCCTGGGTGTTGTCCACAATGCTCGAGGGGTACCGACTCCAATTCCGGTGCTGGTCCTCGTCCTTCAGGGCCCTTTGTGTTACCACAGTGGCCGACCCCCTGAAGAAAGACCTGCGGAGATCTCCTCACTCCTGGACAAGGGTGCCATCAGCAGGATTGATACATCAGAACGGCTAAGTGGGTTCTACTCCACTTATTTTGTGGTCCCAAAAAGAGACAGAGGGTTTAGACCGATTCTGGACCTCTGCAACCTCAATGGGTACTTGAAGGTACTGAGGTTTCACATGCGGTCCCCAGCCTGCGTGTTGCAGGCCGTGTCCAGGGACCAATGGTTTGTGACGCTGGACCTGAGGGATGTGTACTTCCATGTTCCTGTTCACCCAGCTCATTGGCAGTACCTACAATTCACTTTCGAAGGGATGGCTTACTAATTCATGGTTCTTCCCTTCGGCCTCTCCTTGTCACCCCGCACTTTCACAAAGTGCATGGATGCTGTCCTGGCACCTCTCATGTCCCGAGGATTGATGATCCTCAATTACCTGGACGAATGATTTCCAGGTAACTTTTATGGAATGATCTGCCTGTCCATGTGTACCTTTTAAGTCTTTATTGAAGACTCCTCTCTTCAGTGGGTCCTACGATTGAGTGTAGTCTGGCCCAGGGGTGCAAAGGTGAACGGCAAGGCACTGGAGTGACAAACTACCCTTGCTGTCTCAGCATGGCCGGCTCCCCTTTCTCCACTGGCTTACTGGTCACTGGCTTACTGGTGCTCTTCTATGCCGTCCCTAGGAGGGGTGCGTCACTTGACTGGGTTGAATCATAGATGTGATCTTCCTGTCCGGTTTTGTGTCCCCTCGGGCTCTTGCTGTGGAGGAGAACTTCGTGGGCTATACTCAGCCTTGTCTCAGGTTAGTAAGTTGGTGGTCTGTTGATATCCCTCTAGTGGTGTGGGGGCTGTGCTTTGGCAAAGTGGGTGGGGTTATATCCTGTCTTGTTGGCCCTGTCCGGGGGTATTATCGGACGGGGCCACGGTGTCTCCCGACCCACCTGTCTCAGTCTCCAGTATGCTGTAATAGTTGTTGTGCCGGGGGGCTAGGGTCAGTCTGTTATATCTGGTGTAATTCTCCTGTCTTATCTGGTGCCCTGTGTGAATTTAAGTATGCTGCCTCTTACTCTCTCTCTCTCCCGGAGGACCTGAGCCATAGGATCATGCCTCGGGACTACCTGTCCTGATGACTCCTGGCTGTCCCCAGTCCTCCTGGTCGTGCTGCTGCTCCAGTTTCAACTGTCCTGCGGCTAGGAAACCCTGGCCTGTTCACTGGACGTGCTACCTAGTACCGAACATGCTGTTTTTTGACTTTCTCTCTCTACCGCACCTGCTGTCTCGACCTCTGAATGCTCGGCTATGAAAAGCCAACTGACATTTACTCCTGAGGTACTGACCTGTTGCAGTCTCTACCACCACTGTGATCATCTTGAAGAACAATCTGGCCTTAATTGACCATATACTCTTATAATCTCCACCCAGCACAGCCAGAAGAGGACTGGCCACCCATCAGAGCTTGGTCAGGAAGTCCAGGACCCAATTGCACAGGGTAGGGTTGAGACCCAGGGCCTCTAGCTTAATGATGAGCTTGGAGGGTACAATGGTGTTGAATGCTGAGCTATAGTTAATGAACAGCATTCTTACATAGGTATTCCTCTTGTCCAGATGGGATAGGGCAGTGTGCAGTGTTATGACGATGGCATCGTCTGTGGACCTATTGAGGCGGCCTTCTTGGGTACAGGAACAATAGTGACCATCTTGAAGCATTTGGGGACTGCAGACTGGGATAGGGAGAGATTGAATATGTCCGTAAACAAACCAGCCAGCTGGTCTGTGCATGCTCTGAGAACGTGGCTAGGGATGCCGTCTGGTCCGGCAGCCTTGCGAGGGTTAACACGTTTAAATTGCTTACTCACATCGGCCACGGAGAAGGAGAATCCACAGTCCTTGGTAGAGGTGGCACTGTATTATCCTCAAAGCAGGCTAAGAAGGTGTTTAATTTGTCTGGAAGCAAGACGTCGGTGTCTGTGACATGGCTGGTTTTCTTTTTCTAGTCTGTGATTGTCTGTAGACCCTGCCACACACGTCTCTTGTCTGAGCCGTTGAATTGCGACTCCACTTTGTCTCTATACTGACATTTTGCTTGTTTGGGATTGTATGTTACAATCCTTGATGTCTCTCTGGAAAGCAACCCTTGCCCTAATTTTGTCTACCTTGTTATCTAGAGACTGGACATTAGCGATTAATATACTCTGATGCAGTGGGTGGAGTGTGCGCCTCCGAAGTCTGACCTGAAGACCGCTCCGTCTACCTCTTCTCTGGCGGCGTTGTTTTGGGTCAGCCTCTGGAATCAGCTCAGATACCCTGGGTTCAGTCGTTCGGACAAAGGATCCGCTTCGGGAAAGTCGTATTCCTGGTCGTAGTGCTGGTAAGTTGATGCCGCTCTGATATCTAATAGTTCTTCCCGGCTGTATATAATAACACTTACGATTTTCTGGGCAAACAATGTAAGAAATAATGTATAAAAATAAAAAAATACTACAAAGTTTCCTAAGGACTAGAAGCAAGGCAGCCCTCTCTGTCGGCGCAATTTTGTCACATATACTATGTTACGTCCAGTCAATGAGACCAGGCTGGGACAACAGTACAACATGAGGAAATGTCTGCGGAAGTATGGAAAGACTGAATATTACTTTATTTTCCACTGTTTGTGTATTTACGTATCTATTAATCTAGATTTTGTTAGTCATATTTGATCATGTTATTTGTTGTTGTTTGTATTCCAAATCAGATGTTTTTCCCCTTTAGTATCTGTTTTTCAGACCACACCTCCAAAATAATGCTATAGAGTCCTTCAGATGCATCCAGGAATTTGAAGTGTCCTTTTTGTTTATACACTTCATTATTTTGCTCTGAGCACAGGTGGCAGCTGAGGGGAAAACGGCTCGTAATAATGGCCGGAACAGAGCAAATGGAATGTATTTGATACCATTCCACTAATTCCACTCCAGTCATTACCATGAGCCCGTTCTCCCCAATTAGGTGCCACCAACCTCCTGTGTCTCAGAGAAAATGAAGAAATGTTTGTTAGGCCATGTTCACACTAATGTACAGTAAAGACCACCATGTTTGTCTACTGTGGATGTGGCTTTAATCAAATAAAACAAAAAAAAACAACCACAATGAACCACACCAGGTTTGTGGGCTCATGGTAATGACTGGGGCAGAATCAGTGGAATGGCTTGCAAAACAGCATTCCTTTGTGTGAAACATTGCATTTTTTCAGCAAGCTTTTCTTATAAAATAAGATGTTTGAATTCAGTTGCTTCATACTTACCTTTCAAACGACGATTCCTGCAGTTTAGGCTTACATAGTGTCTCTCCCAGTCTCATTATGCCTGGAATATTATCTGATTATACACAAGAGACACCTGATCTCTCCCTTCAGTAGTTGCTGACTATGTCAGCATACATGTGCGTTGGGCATTGTGCCTCATCAGCATGGAAACAGACTCTGAAATACCCACCCCTACTGTCCTTTGGCCAGCCCCCAATGTCAGAACAGTAGTCAGTGTCATTACAAAACTGCGTCCGTATTAGAAAAGCCAGCCTAGTGGAAAGTAGGTGCGTTTAATAAGGAGCCATCCTCCTCCCTACTGGCCCATGTTGTGTAATTGTGTGCTCCTGTGCACTGAGCTGCATACAAGGCCTGGATCAACAAACAGCCGTAGTCCTCTCTCAGCAGATGGCCTGCCTATGATGGCACAGGTGGGTGCTCATGTTTATTTCTCGTGGGAGGGAAGATTTTGGCTGCCTCAGTTGTACTGGTCCAATGTCAATGTTTGTCTAAATCTGGTTGTATGTTTTATAAGGGGTTTTCATGTTCATTTAGTGATTTAGTAACAATGTATAATCTCAAGAATTGAAACTGAATTTAAGTTTTGCACATAGAATCACATTGTGGAATTTGAGTGGGTCAGTGCTTATGCATGTTTTAAGCCCTTTTTTGCACAGATTGTGACACTGGACAGTATATTTACATCACAAGCAGTGATGGCAACTTTTACTTCACTATATTCCTAAAGAAAATAATGTACTTTTTACTCTGTACATTTTCCCTGACACCCAAAAGTACTCGTTACATTTTGGCAGGAAAATTGTCCAATTCACATACTTATCAAGATAACATCCCTGCTCATCCCTACTACCTCTGATCTGGCGGACTCACTAACAAACACAAATGCTTTGTTTGTAAATGATGTCTGAGTGTTGGAGTGTGCCCCTGGCTATCCGTCAATTAAAAAACAAGAAAATTGTGCTATCTGTTTTGCTTAATATAAGACATTTGAAATGATTTATACTTTTACTTTTACTTTCGATACTTAAGTACATTTGAGCAATTCCATTTACTTTTGATACTTACGTATATTTAAAACCAAATACTTTTAGACTTTTACTCAAGTATTATTTTACTGGGTGACTTTCAATTTTACTTGAGTCATTTTCTATTAAGGTATCTTTACTCAAGTATGACAATTTAGTACTTTTTCCACCACTGATCACAAGACACTATATTTACATTACAAGGCTTACAAAATTGAATCATGGTTAAATAAACTAGTCAAAGCCTGATGTAGATTAAAGAAACCTGTTTAGAGACAAGTTTAACAACATGTCATTATTTCTAGGAAAGACACTGAGCTTCAAAGAAGGTAAACTGGTTGATTGATAGGTCAGATGTCAGTGATGAGACTACGTCACAACAAGCTCATTTACATAACCTGTGAAAAACCCTAAACCGGTTTAACTGTCTCAGTCGACTTGGATGATCTAAGGCTGAGAGGAAGAGAGACCAGAGCACTGCTTCAGTATAATCAACTCTCCTTACTTCACCCATAAAACAGTAAGTAAAGATGTTTCTCCATAATAACTTTGGAAGTACAGATGATGTCATAGAAGGTGAAACTCCTATGACATACTGCAGTTAGTTTCACAATGGGTGGCAATGGGTGTCCTAAATATTTCAAAAACTAAAAGCAATTGTATTTTTGACAAATCATTCACTAAACCCAAAACCTCAACTAAATCTTGTAATAAATAATGTGGAAATTGAGCAACTTGAGGTGACTAAACTGCTTGTGAGTAGCCCTGGATTGTAAACTGTCATGGTCAAAACATGTTGATACAACAGTAGCTAAAATTGGGAGAAGGCTGTCCATAATAAAGCACTATTCTGCCTTTTTAACAACACTATCAACAAGGCAGGTCCTACAGGCTCTAGTTTAGTTTTTTACTTTCGGTTTTGTACAGCTTCAAACAGCTGAATGTTCAATATTTTTGGTTATAGAAAATATATTTCTCAGCGGTTAAAATGGTTCAATGATTCAATACACAATGACTGCTTGTTTTGCCACATAAACTGAAATTAGGCAAACTATTAGAGTTTTAGCAACCAGGCAGAGCGATTTCTGCATAGTGCATGTTTAAGTCTAAATCATTTCAAATTCCTTATAATAAGCAAACCAGACAGCACCATTTGCTTGTTTTTCAAATTTGCGCATAGCCAGGGGAACACTCCAACACTGAGACATAATTTACAAATGAAGCAATTGTGTTTAGTGAGACCGCCAGATCAGAGGCAGTAGGGATGACCAGGGATGTACTCTTGATAAGTGTGTCAATTGGACCATTTTCCTGTCCTGCTAAAGCCTTCAAAATGTAACAAGTACTTTTATGTGTCAGAGAAAATGTATGGAGTGAAGTGTACATTATTTTCTTTATAATGTAGTGAATGTAGTGAAGTAAAAGTAAACAAACATTGCAAACAGCAAGATGGATGCTTATAAAAAACTTTGTCAATCTGTTTCAAACACACAATATCATCTTTAACGGGATAGTTTACTCAGAATACAAACATGATTTTCCAGCTACCTTGGCTATACTTGAAGGCAGTTTTGGGATATTTAATTTCCTTTCAACACTTAATAGCCATATTTTGTTACTGTTAGCATTCCCAGTAACACTTAACATGAAACTGTTCTTGTGCCTGTGTAATAAAACTGTAACTACTTTTGGAGCAACATTGTAGTAGCGTGTTACATAATACTTTGGTAATTGTATTTTAAATACATAGGAATGAGCTGAGAGTTTAACTACTGTACACAAGAGGAATAGTGACTGTAATAACTCCATAAGAACTTGATGTTCAAGAAACAGAAACAATGATGCCTGAGCAAGGAACCAAAGGGAGTGGTACATATAGGGCAGGTAATCAAGGAGGTGATGGAGACCAGGTGAGTCATAATGCGCTGATGCGTGTAACGATGGTGACAAGTGTGTGCCATAACGGGCAGCTTGGTGACCTAGAGCCCGGAGAGGGAGCACACGTGACAGTACCTCCTCCCCGACGCGTGGCACCAGCCGCAGGATGCCGACCAAGATGCCGATCCCGGGGATCAGGAGCGGACCGGTCACCTCTGCCAAGGCGCAGGCACCTGTCGATCCAGCTGAGGCACGGGAGCATGGCGACCTAGAGGCCGGAGAGCATACGTGACAGTACCCCCTCCCCGGTGCGTTCGGCTCCAGCCGCAGGACGCCAACAACAGGGACGATCCCAAGGATCAGGAGCGGACCAGTCGTCTCTGCTAAGGCGCAGAAACCTGATGAACCGGCTGATGTGTGAGAGCCTGATGAGACCTCCCTGGTTGCCTCCGTCGAGGCACGGGAACCTGATCACCCTGCTGAGGTATGGGAGCCTGTCGAGCCAGCTGAGGCATGGGAGCCAATCGATCCCGAATAGGCAGGGGAGCCCCTCGAACCCGCCGATGCATGGGAATCCGACAAACTGGCTGAGACCTCCCAAATAGCTTCGGTTCTGACACCCGAACCCGACATCACCTCCAAAACAAAAACAAAAAAACACTCCCTGATGCTTCCCTTTGGTGAGGCATCACTCTAATGTATGCACTGGGATTCAGGAAGCAAGTTCAGGGAGTGAATCATTTAATAATAAATAAAAACATAATACAAAACAAGAAACGTGAACAGCGCACAGACAAGAAACAGAAACAATGACGTCTGGGGAAGGAACAAAAGGAAGTGACAAACTCAGCAAAAAAAGAAACGTCCTCTCACTGTCAACTGCGTGTTTTTTTCTTCAGCAAACTTATCATGTGTAAATATTTGTATGAACATAACAAGATTCAACAACATACATAAACTGAACAAGTTCCACAGACATGTGACTAGCAGAAATTGAATAATGTGTACCTGAACAAGGGAGTGTCAAAATCAAAAAGTAACAATCAGTATCTGGTGTGGCAACCAGCTGCATTAAGTACTGCAGTGCATCTCCTCCTCATGGACTGCACCAGATTTTCCAGTTCTTGCTGTGAGACATTACCCTACTCTTCCACCAAGGCATCTGCAAGTTCCCGGACATTTCTGGAGGGAATGGCCCTAGCCCTCATCCTCCGATCTGACAGGTCCCAGACGTGCTCAATGGGATTGAGATCTGGGCTCTTTGCTGGCCATGGCAGAACACTGACATACCTGACTTGCAGGAAATCACGTACAGAACGAGCAGTATGGCTGGTGGCATTTCTCATGCTGAAGGGTCATGTCAGGATGAACCTGCAGGAAGGGTACCATATGAGGGAGGAGGATGTCTTCCCTGTAACGCACAGAGTTGAGATTGCCTGCAATGACAACAAGCTCAGTCCGATGATGCTGTGACACACCGCCCCAGATCATGACGGACCCTCCACCTCCAAATCGATCCCGCTCCAGAGTACAGGCCTTGGTGGATGGTCGGATTCGCCTTTATCGTCGAAGGAAGGAGCGTTCATTCCTTCGACGATAAAGGCGAATTCGACCATCCCCCCTGGTGAGACAAAACCGCGACTCGCCAGTGAAGAGCACTTTTTGCCAGTCCTGTCTGGTCTAGCGACGGTGGGTTTGTGCCCATAGGCGACGTTGTTGCCGGTGATGTCTGTTGAGGACCTGCCTTACAACAGGCCTACAAGCCCTCAGTCCAGCCTCTCTCAGCCTATTGTGGACAGTCTAAGCACTGATGGAGGCATTGTGTGTTCCTGGTGTAACTCGGGCAGTTGTTGTTGCCATCCTGTACCTGTCCTGCAGGTGTGATGTTCAGATGTACCGATCCTGTGCAGGTGTTGTTACACATGGTCTGCCACTGCGAGGACAATCAGCTGTCCGTCCTGTCTCCCTGTAGCGCTGTCTTAGGCGTCTCACAGTACGGACATTGCAATTTATTGCCCTTGCCACATCTGCAGTCCTCATGCCTCCTTGCAGCATGCCTAAGGAACATTCATGCAGATGAGCAGGGACCCTGGGTATCTTTCTTTTGGTGTTTTTTAGAGTCAGTGTTCTAAGTTCTCTTTAGTGTTCTAAGTTTTCATAACTGTGACCTTAATTGCCTACCGTCTGTAAGCTGTTAGTGTCTTAACGACCGTTCCACAGGTGCATGTTCATTAATTGTTTAAGGTTCATTGAATAAGCATGGGAAACAGCGTTTAAACCCTTTACAATGAAGATCTGTGAAGTTAGTTGGATTTTTACAGATTATCTTTGAAAGACAGGGTCCTGAAAAAGGGACATTTCTTTTTTTGCTGAGTTGATATAGGGCAGGTAATCAAGGAGGTGATGGAGTCCAGGTGAGTGCCATAAAGCGCTGATGCGCGTAACGATGGTGACAGGTGTGTGCCATAACGAGCAGCCTGCTGACCTAGAGGCCGGAGACGGAGCACACGTGACAGCTATAGGCTATATTAAGATTCATATCTAAGAGCCCTCCAAACCACGTGCCTTTGATCGTATATTTAGACTAATTCAACAAACTGTTGTCGGTTTTGGTTCTTCATCAAATAGTTGGCAGCCATCAAATAAATATTTGATTCTTTTCAAATAACTTGCATATATTCACATACCTTCAAATTTTCTTTAGTTTTCTGAGAGGCATACAAAATACTTTAAAATATTATTTGTTTTTCTGAGACCTGTATTTTAATATCAAATAAAATAGTTGCCTTTTAGTTTAAATTCTATATAAACTATATTCGACTACCTCTAGCATATAAAAAGTTGCTATTTTCAAATAAACAAAATACAACTATCTTCTGACCAGGTCTGAATGTGTGCACATCCAGTGAAACTTACCAGGTGTCAGGTAGAGCAAATAGTTCAATGTAAGAAAAATAAAACCCACAAATACGGTTGTGTGCTCTCAAATGATTTGTTAAAGTGACTTTTGATGAAGACCCATTGACAAAACATTATTGTCCTAATAAAACATTTTCATTTTTTATGTATTTACCTTTTGTACTGTTCTGGTATGTCTATCCATCATGGCATTCAGATTACTTCAGATTTCATTTAGGCTTTTCCTTGTTTGATTTTGCCACTGATTATCCCCCCCTTTGGCTTTAGTGGTTTGTTTGGAAATGTGACCTATAGTCTTACTGAGACTGTTGTTTAGCCACTGCTGTTTCAGACCCTGTATGGTTGAAATGTTGCTGAAAGTATCAGAAATCCATCAGGCTTTGGGTGGATCAAAGCATTTGTCAAACTAAAGGATTGGAATGAAAAGACATTTTGTAAAATAGAAATGTGTTCATGAGGACAAGTGAATGGAATGGTACATGAACAGCAAAACAAATCATGATCTTGTTCAACACTTGCTGATGAAACAACCATGAGGAATTACCTGTTGAACTATGTGTCACTATACAGCATGTGTTCTCGAGTGTCTGTTTCTCTGTTTTTTTGACCCCCTCAGACTCTACACTTAGCCATGGCATCTGTGTCAGTCAGCTCTCGTCTAAACAAGGCCATCCATCAGCACTACATGTCCCTTCCTCAGGGGGACCTGTGTCAGGTCACCTACATCTGGATCGATGGCTCCGGGGAGGGGCTGAGGAACAAGACTCGCACCCTGGACAGAGAGCCCCAGGGAATAGAGGGTAACACATTAAAGCAAATGTATTTGTCAAAATAATAACAAGAGCGATAAATACACAATGAGTATAGATAACTTGGCTATATAAACAGGGTACGTACCAAATCAACGTGCAGGGGTACAAGGTAATTCAGTTAGATATTTGTATTCATTTATCCCTTATTTTACCAGGTAAGTTGACTGAGAAGACATTCTCATTTACAGCAACAACCTGGGGAATAGTTACAGGGGATGAATGAGCCAACACTGGGGATGATTAGATAAACGTGACAGTATGAAGGCCAGATTGGAAATTAGCCAGGACACCAGGTTTAACACCCCTACTCTTACAATAAGTGCCACGGGATCTTTAGTGACCACAGAGAGTCAGGACATCTGTTTAACGTCCCATCCAAAAGACAGCACCCCACACAGGACAATGTCCCCAATCACTACCCTGGGGTGTTGGGATATTTTTTTAGACCAGAGGAAATGGGGTCTCCTACTGGCCCTCCAACACCACTTCCAGTAGCATCTGGTCTCCCATCCAGGGACCAACCCTGCTTAGCTTTAGAAGAAATCCAGCAGTGGGATGCAGGGTGGTATGCTGCTGGCAATGTATATATAGGTAGGGATAAAGTTAATAGGCAACAGGATAGATAATGAACAGTAGCAACACCGTACAGTATGTGACTAGTCAAAAGATTGCAAAAAGCATCAATGCAGATAGTCCGGGTAGCTATTGACCATTTTTAAGGCCTTCCTCTGACATAGCCTGGTATATACAGTACATGGCCAAAAGTAAATGGACACCTGCTCGTCGCACATCTCAATCCAAAATCATTGGCAGTAATATGGAGTTGATTCCCCTTTTACTGCTATAACAGCCTCCACTCTTCTGGGAAGGTTTTCCACTATATGTTGGAACATTGCTGCATGGACTTGCTTCCATTCAGCCATGAGAGCATTAGTTAGGTCAGGCACTGATGTTGGGCAAGTAGGCCAAGCTCACAGTCAGCGTTCCAATTCATCCCAAAGGTGTTCGGGTCAAGGCTCTGTACAGGCCAGTCAAGTTCTTCCACACCAATCTCAACAAACTATTTCTGTATGGACCTCTGTGCACGGGGGAATTTTCATGCTTAAACAGTAAAGGACCTTCCCCAAACTGTTTCCACAAAGCTGGAAGCACAAAATCATCTAGATTATCATTGTATGCTGTAGCATTAAGATTTCCCTTTACTGCAACTAGCCCGAACCATGAAAAACAGCCCCAGACCATTATTCCTCGTTCACCAAACTTTACAGTTGGCAGTATGCATTCAGGCAGGTAGTGTTCTCCTGCAGCCGCGAAGCCCAGATTTGCCCGTTGGACTGCCAGATGGTGAAGGGTGATTCATCACTCCAAAGAATGGGTTTCCAATGCTCCAGAGTCCAATTGCGCATGGTGATCTTAGGCTTCTGTGCGTCTGCTCGGCCATGGAAACCCATTTCATGAAGCTCCCAACGAACAGTTCTTCTGCTGACGTTGCTTCCAGACACAGTTTGGAACTCGGTAGTGAGTGTTGCAAACGAGGACAGGCAATTTTTACGTGTTACGTGCTTAGGCACTCAGCGGTCCCGTTCTGTGAGCTTGTGTGACCTACCACTTCACGGTTGAGCCGTTGTTGCTCCTAGACGTTTCCACTTCACAATAACAGCACTTACAGTTGACCGGGGAAGCTCTAGCAGGGCAGAAATTTGACAAACTGACTTCTTGGAAAGTTGGCATCCTATAAAGGAGCACCATTGAAAGTTAATGAGCTCTTCAGTAAGGCCATTCTACTGCCAATGTTTGTCTTTGTAGATTGCATGGCTGTGTGCTCAATTGTATACACCTGTCGGCAAAGGATGTGGCTGAAATAGCCAAATCCACTAATTTGAAGGAGTGTCCACATACTTTTATATATATAGTATAGGTCCTGGATGGCAGGGAGCTCGGCCCCTGTGATGTATTGGGCCTTACACACTACACACTGTAGCACCTTGAGGTCGGATGCCAAGCAATTGCTATACCAAGCGGTGATGCAGCCATTCAAGATGTACTCAATGATGCAGCTTAGAACCTTTTGAGGATCTGAGGGCCCATGCCAAATCTTTTCAGCCTCTTGAGGGGAAAGAGGCTTTGTTGTGCGTTCTTCACAACTGTGTTGGTGTGTATGGACAATCATAATTCCTTAGTGATGTGGATACCGAGGAACTTGAAGCTCACGACCCCCTCCACTACAGCCCTGTCGATGTGGATGGGGGGCATACTCAGCCCTTTGTTGCTTGTAGTCCACGATCAGTTCCTTTGTCTTCATCATGTTTAAGGAGAGGTTGTTGTCCTGGCACCACAATGCTAGTTCACTGACCTCCTCCCTATAGGCTGTTTCCTCATCGTCTGTGATTAGGCCAACCACTGTCGTGTCATCAGCAAACTTAATGATGATGTTGCAGTCATGGGGGAACAGGGAGTACAGGAGGGGACTAAGCACGCACCCCTGAGGGGCCCCCGTGTTGAGTGTCAGCGTGATGGCTGTGTTGTTGCCCCTCACCACTTGGGGTGGCCCATCAGGAAGTCCAAAATCCAGTTGCAGAGGGAGGTGTACAGTCCCAGGGTCCTGAGCCTAGTGATGAGCTTGGAGATCACAATGGTGTTGAACACTGAGCTATAGTCATTGAACATCATTCTCACATAGGTGTTCCTCTTGTCCAGGTGGGAGAGGGCAGTGTGGAGTGCAATAGAGATTGCTGCATTCGTGGCTCTGTTGGGATGGTATGCAAATTGGAGTGGGTCCAGGGTTTCTGGGATGATGCTGTTGATGTGAGCCATGGCCAGCCTTTCAAAGTATTTCATGGTTACAGATGTAAGTGATACAGGCAATAGTCATTTAGACAGGTTACCTTATTGTTCTTGGGCACAGGGACTATGGTGGTCTTCTTGAAACATGTAGGTATTGCAGACTGGGTCAGGGAGAGGTTGAAAATGTCAGTGAAGACACTTGCCAGCTGGTCAGCGTATGCTCTGAGTACGTGTCCTGGTAATCCGTCTGGCCCTGCGTCCTTGTGAATGTTAACCTGTTTAAAGGTGTCAAACCTCATTCACATTACAAATAAGCATGTTGCGCCAGATATCATGCATTTCAATGGGGATGACCACAATGGAGTGAAAAAGCAACTCCCCTCCTTGCGGTTGAAGGCTGCATACTTTGACATTCTTCAAACTTTGCGTCGTCTTCAGTTCAGCCAGAATCCGTCAAAGAACAGGAAGTTACCAAACAGAAGTAGATGAAAATATTCGGTTTTCAGTGATGGCTTTATGGGAGAGCTAGCAACTTGTAAACAATTACCCATTCCTCCTGTCTGTTAAGCCAATTATATTATATGAATGTTGCCTACCATTTAAGTTTATTGTGATGGTAATGACATTTGTTTTTTTATGATAATTATTAGGTAGAGGTCGCTAGCTACAATGGTATCTTCAACCTAGCATAGCTTTCAGCTTTCAGCTAGCTATATACATGCTATAAAGTTAGAGAAACAATTTGAGGAAAAAGTTGCTTAACAAAACATGTTTTATTATCACCTGAAACAATATATTTATCCTGTCTTGAATGAAAAGGTCATATTTTGCAATCTCCGAAAATAAATGTGATCTCTGATGAGAGACAGGTTCTTCTCCATCTTGCAATACAAACACTACACTTGTCCATTCAGTAGTGGGACAAGACTCCGTGAAGATGGCTTATGGCGCAACAAAATATGTCACAATGTAAACTGGGGCATTACTCACATCGGTTACGGAGAGGGAGATTACACAGTCGTCCGGAACTGCTGGTGCTCTCATGCATGGTTCAGAGTTGCTTGCCTCAAAGCTTCAAGATTAATGTCCAGCTCTAGCCTTTAGCTCAGTGGAGATATCGATGGGTTCTGGTTGGGATATGTACGGTGCCTTGGAAAAGTATTCATCTCCCTTGGCGTTTTTCCTATTTTGTTGCATTACAACCTGTTATTTAAATTGATGTTTATTTAGATTTCAGGGAATGGACATACAGAAAATTGTCTAAATTGGTGAAGTGAAATTAAAATGTTTACTTTTTTCAAAATATTACAAAAAAAGGAAAATGGAAAAGTGGTGCGTGCATATATATTCACCCCCTTTGCTATGAAGCCCCTAAATAAGATCTGGTGCAACCAATTACCTTCAGAAGTCACATAATTAGTTAAATAAAGTCCACCTGTGTGCAATCTAAGTGTCACATGATCTATCACATGATCTCAGTATGTGTATATGTGTTCTGAATGGCCCCAGAGTCTGCAGCACCACTAAGCAAGGGGCACCACCAAACAAACGACACCATGAAGACCAAGGAGCTCTCCAAACAGGTCAGGGACAAAGTTGTGGAGAAGTACAGATCATGGTTGGGTTATGAAAAAATATCAGAAACTTTGAACATCCTACGGAGAACCATTAAATCCATTATTAAAAAAGGGAAAGAACATGGCACTACAACAAACCTGCCAAGAGAAGGCCGCCCACCAAAACTCATGGACCAGGCAAGGAGGGCAATAATCAGAGAGGCAACAAAGAGACCAAAGATAACCCTGAAGGAGCTGCAAAGCTCCACAGCGGAGATTGGAGTATCTGTTCATAGGACCACTTTAAGCCGAACACTCCACAGAGCTGGGCTTTCCAGAAGAGTGTCCAGAAAAAAAGCCATTGCTAAGAGAAAAATATAAGCAAACACGTTTGGTGTTCGCCAAAAGGCATGTGGGAGACTCCCCAAACATATGGAAGAAAGTACTCTGGTCAGATGAGACTAAAATGGAGCTTTTCGGCCATCAAGGAAAACGCTATGTCTGGAGAAAAACCAACACCTCTCATCCCCACAGTGAAGCATGGTGGTGGCAGCATCATGCTGTGGTGATGTTTTTCATCGGAAAGGACTGGGAAACTGGTCAGAATTGAAGGAATGATGGATGGCGCTAAATACAGGGAAATTCTTGATGGAAACCTGTTTCAATCTTACAGAGATTTGGGACTGGGATGGAGGTTCACCTTCCAGCAGGACAATTACCATAAGCATACTGCTAAAGCAACACTCGAGTGGTTTGAGGAGAAACATTTAAATGTTTTGGAATTGCCTAGTCAAAACCCAGAACTCAATCCAAATGAGA